>NW_015505272.1:398586-398858 GCF_001515645.1 Sinocyclocheilus grahami | reverse complement strand
GAGTGTTTGGCTAGCTTGCAGTATGCTTACCCTTCTGATTTTACAATCATGCTGCAGGGCGAGCCCCTCTCGGGAGAGCTGGGTTTTTTGCTCCCTCAGCCTAGGTAAACTACTGCTAGCCGTCCCAGCATTGGAACACACTGTAGGTCGAGCCCCCTTCTCGATTTGAGAACTGGGTGTGTTGCTCCCTGAGCTAAATAACTGCTAGCTGTTCCACCATTGGAACATGCTGTAGGTTGAGCTCCCTCTTGATTGAGAGCTGGATGTTTGCT
>NW_015505272.1:361875-398557 GCF_001515645.1 Sinocyclocheilus grahami | reverse complement strand
GTGCTCTTTCTGAGTGGTTTAAAACCCCGGTTCCGCCTTGGGCACCACTCCTCCTATGTATCCTCTGGATACCTACTTTAACAGGGTGTTGCTACTAGGGGTCTGTTGAGACAGTTCCTTCAGCACATACAAAGAGAACGTGCAGGCCAAGACTAGTATGATTCTAGGCTCTTGGTCGTATTCCCTTAAAGGAATCTATTCCTGATTCCAAGCCTTGAGCTCTACCCCGGGCCCAGGAGTCTGGCCCTAACAGGTAAGTATTTGGGGTATGTAGCCTAGGCCTTTGGCCATAGGGAATAACGTCACTGACAGCCATCTAACGTCCCAGGGGTGACTCCCATAGCAATATGGTAGAGTTGGTACTTAGTGCTCGCCATGGTTCTGGCATGCACTCCCCTCAGCATGGTGGCGTGGGTATACCGTTTCCCATAGCGACCCCTAGAGGACACAGTTCGAAATTCCCCTGAGTAGGGAACGAGACACTGCATACAGTAGTAAACAGCAGTGTAGGCTACTTAAGACAAGTTTGTTATGTTTGCTTTTTCTTTTAAATTTTTTCAGGAAAAAAGGATATTAATAACAAATGTTAGAGACATGTCAACAGGAGGTTGCTATTTTAATACTGTGTCTCTGTGACACTCAAAACATTGATCAGTTTGTTTGTGCATCTAGACTAGCCCAAACACATAGCAACATTAGTTCAAACAATGGCATGAGATTTGGACAGGCTTATCTATTTGACTGACCAATGACAGGCAGAGGATGGGTCAGTCTTTACTTTCGCATTTCCACTTGGGGACACTGTTTGGCCAAAAAAAAAATTTCAGCATTAAGAAATGTTATCAACAGTAAAAGGTGGAAGTCAGTGGTCATGATCAGAGGTATTTATCCTTACACTGATATAAATTGGCGGCATCACACCAAAGCAGAAGTTTTCATTACAGATGCCATAGTAGAATCTCCTGTTGACAAGTGTACACTACTGTCCAAAAGTTGTAAGGCCACATTGAAATGATCGAAAGTGACAGTAGGACATTTATAATTTTACAAAATATTTCTATTTTAAATAAGTGATGTTCATTTGAATTTTTTAGTCTTTATAGAATTCTGAAAAAAAAGTTTAAACAGCACAGCCATTTTCAACACTGATAATAATGAGTTTCTTGTAAAAATAATAGTAATATTATCTTAGTAATAAGAAATAAATAATGTTTCTTGAACAGAAATCAGCATAACAGAATGATTTCTCAAGGATCATGTGACCCTGAAGACCCAAGTAGTGGCTGCTGAAAATTCAGCTTTGCCATCACAGAAATAAATTGCGTTTTAAAATGCAGGGCTCGCAAAATCGCTTGCCCGACGTCCCGGGGCTATTGTTTTTTCCAGTCGGGCTACCAAAATGTATCACCACTCTGCCCGATGGGCTCTTAAATGTAGATCTCCCGCGGGTCCTTAAAAACTCCTAAAGTGAGTTGTATCAAACTTAAGGCCATGAACATTTTTAAATGCGTTAAATGGTATAAGAAATGTCTTCATTATAATTTCAAGAGGTTTTACAGTTGGGGACGGTAAAACCCGTGTGCAGCGCTCCTATTTATTCGACATCATTGCCTTTCGAAGTTTAATCCAGCCGTATCGCGACTCTTAATTGTCTTTCCCAATTTCCCAATCTGCCTTTCGCAGATGTGTTTATTTGAATGTATCTGAAGGGAACCGACTGTCCTCAGAAATGTGTCGTTGGCATTTTAATTTCATTTGACCTGAGCAGAGCAGCTTTGATATAAAAACGCGGCGCGGATGTCTTTATTTGAATGTATCTGAAGGGAACCGACTGTCCTCAGAAATGTGTCGTTGGCATTTTAATTTCATTTGACCTGAGCAGAGCAGCTTTGTGTTCAGCCGTTCCCGGGGAAACCGCAATATTTCAGCGCTCCTAAAGCGCCACCTCGTGGCTGAGAATAAATTTGCCTTTCTTGCTGTTTATCGTCAGAGCAATGCAAATATCAACTCATGTTTTTACGCATCAAACACATAGAGTTGTAAATGAGAAAGAATTTAATGTGCCTTCTAAAAATCTAAACAATTAAGACTAATTAAGACAATTAATTGACAATTTATATGCTTGATTTATCCCTTTTCATAGAAATGCTGTTGTATAAGATTTTTGTTTTTGTGAAAACCTGTATCTGAACTGTAAATCATGTAATTTTATGGCTCAGTACTGTATGTTACCACAGACATTGTCCAACCCCACTCATACTGTTCATTTTACTTGTGCAGCTCTTAAAATGGGTCATAAATTGCCTTAAATTTATTTTTTTTAAATCTGCAGATGCCCTGTAAATAGTGAAATAAAATTCCTTCCTTCATATTTGTTGATATTTGTGTATTGAAAATATTATTGATTGACATTTAAACTCCTATCTGATTTTCTATATTTAAAAAAAAAAGGTCTTTTTCTTTATTTGGGCTAGCTAAATTAATTTTCGGGCTACCAAAATCTGAAGAGTACCTGCCCGAAGGGCTACCAGGGATTTTGAAATTTTGCGAGCCCTGAAATGTATTAAAATAGAAATCAGTTATTATAAATTGTAATAATATTTCACACATTTTTTGTGTGTACTGTATTTTTGACTAAATAAATGCATCCTTGGTGAGTATAAGACACTTTTGAGCTGTCGGCAGAGACAGAACAGCATGAGTCTCTGGTCCAGCTGTCAGATAGAATTGATTTGAGGTCAGCTTTAGCAAGCCAAGAGAGAGGCAGCTCAACTGCAGGTCGGCACAGCCTGTACCAGCCTCAGACGCCAAACAGGAATAACTGCAATTGCATCTTGTATTACAGGACTTACCACATTCATTGAGATTGTTCAGAATGATGCAAAGAGGAATTGCTGTTTCAACAACATTGATATTATATGTTCTTCATTCTTAACTTGACACATGACTGTTGACACAAGGCGACATCATCTGTACTCATATTGTTTATAGCAGCGGTTTTGCTTCAAGTTTTTCATTGAAGATGAAGATGCCTACTAAACAAAGTAGCAAAGTTGCTTATCCTACAAAAGTAAACAAAGAGCTCCTTAAAATAAAACTAAATTATAAATATCACCATGAACTCAATACTATAGACAAAAGTGTTTTCTCCTCCCTTTTAAAAGTTGATTGGCGGATTATTTGTTATTTATTTTTTGCATCCTCCTAACTATGCACAATTATATTGAAGGAATTGTTTGCCAAAAAAGCTGTAAATTTACTAATTCAAGATGTAGATGAGTGCCTTTCTTTATCGGAACAGATTTGGAGAGATTTAGCTTTACATTACTTGCTCATCAATGGGTCCTCTGCAGTGAATGGGTGCCGTCAGAATGAGAGTCCAAACAGCTGATAAAAAATATCACAAGTAATCCAGCCCATCAATAATGTCTTGTGAAGTGAAAAACTGCAATTTTTTAGAACTATTTTGGACCAATATGAGTCAGACGTGATGACTTTTTTTTACTGGAGAAAATAATATTATGGATAAAGCATTTGTATTTTTAGCTGGATGCAACAGTTTGAGGATATAAACGTCTTTATGGATTTTTCTTTTGTAAGCATGCAGCTTTTTACTTCATTTGATTGCCTGACGTTGTGGATTTCTTGTGGAGTATTGTGATATTTTTATCAGCTGTTAGGAATCTCATTCTGACGGCACCCATTCACTGTAGAGGTGATGTAATGCTACATTTCTCCAAATCTGTTCTGATGGGGGGAAAAACTAATCTACATCGTGGATGACCTAAGGTACCTCACAGGACTGGCCCCTGAGATCAAATCTTTGAGAAAAAATTTCAGGAAAGTCCTTACGCTCAAATACAAATATAGACATCCGTACCCATTCATAGCACTGCTGATATTTAAAATGAGGATGTTTTTACACCGTCTACAGTGTTACCTCAGGAAAAAGCAGAACTAGACCAAGTGTATATAAAATAAAGGGCGGAAGACCACATCCTACGTGACTGGATTCATTCACATTCTTTACAGAGAGCCAGTGTATGGCCATCGTTTTGTTGTTCTGCGTTTTGGATAATGGCAGGAAAACGGCATACTGAGATTATAGATCTTGTCCATGCCCTCCTGCTGTTATTCCACTATGTACTTTTCCATCACTTAATCTGTATAAAGTATAGCATTTGAAAATTTATACAATGTTCGCAGCTGTTTGTCATTAGTGTATTGAGACATTGTTAAAGAACACTTGTTCTCTCATTTGATTGCCTGACGTTGTGGATTTCTTGTGGAGTATTGTGATATTTTTATCAGCTGTTAGGAATCTCATTCTGACGGCACCCATTCACTGTAGAGGTGATGTAATGCTACATTTCTCCAAATCTGTTCTGATGGGGGGAAAAACTAATCTACATCGTGGATGACCTAAGGTTGAGTAAATTTTCAGCAAATTTTCATTTTTGGGTGAATTATTCCTTTAATTGCTTATAATTGTCTTTTTCCACCGTTTGAGAACAGCTGGTTCTTCAGAGAATGAAGGCAGTTTTTTGGGCTATCAAGTGCTTTAATTTCAGTTTTGTTATGTGTATTTCAGTGGGAGAGAAGTCATCTGCAGGCATTGTTGAAGCAGCATGAAGTGCAGCAGGTCCATGTCCAGCTGGAAGAGGCTCAAGGTCTGCTGAAGGTCATGACGACAGAGGCAGATGACCAGATGATGAGCGCAGAACTGGAAAATGTCCTGCATATTGTCCCAAATCACAGCTGCACTGTGGACTCGCAACCGTATTTGACTAACCAGATCGAGCAGCTCATAGGGGAGAATCAGCAACTGAAGGTGGGGAAATTTAGGGAAGAATCTTTATAGAACTTAGACTGTGACAACTAATTCACGATATAGGATACCTTAGCTATTAGGTAGTTTCTGTTCAAATTTGGGCATTGTTGATGCTGAATGGCTGGAACAGGAAGAGCTATGAAGATATATTCCACAAATATGTCCTTTGATCCAAGCTGAGTGTCTTATATTGCACTTCTTCTCATAAGTGTTTCTTGCATGTCATCCGTACTCTATACTGGTTGGTTTAACAGGCTGCATTGAGACAGGCAGAGCTCAGACTCAGCATAATGGAAGGAGAGAAGGCCTGTCAGCATGCTGTGCTCTCAGAAAAGATCTGCAATGTTGATCAGCTTAGTTTAGAGAAACAGCAGATGACCGCTGAGCTGGGAGTTCGGCGTATGCAGCTTACCCAGCTGAAAGGTACAAACACAGATTCATCGAAATCCCAAACCGCAGACCTGATATCAACTGACTTTAAAGTGTGTGTTGAACAAGTACAGTGTCCCTAAAAATTTGAACATGTAATTCTTGTGGTTACACTTTATTTTAAAGTGTCCTTGTTACAGTGTAATTATACTTTTAAGTACTGAGTAATATTAATTAACTACATGTACTTACTATATGGTTAGGGTTAGGATTAGGGTTTGGCTTAGGGAAACTTGCATGTAATTATGTATAATTAATTGTTATTATAATAATAAGTACATGTAACATGTAACAAGGACTCCTTAAAATAAAGTGTTACCATTCTTGCTTTTATTGAATTGTTATTGTATACATTATTTGGCAGAAACAAAAACTCAAAGCAAATGTCATCTGGGTCAGTGATATATAACATCCATAGTATCCACAATTAAAAATATGTATATTTTAAGAAAAGACTAAATTAAAAAAATTTATCAAATAAAAAGTATTAACATATTCCTTTTACCTTGAATCCATGTGAGTGAATAAAAAAATATTTTACAGTTTTTTGCAGTAACATTTTTCAAGGTATTTTTTTAAACAGGTGTCATGAATTATCAATTCATAAAAGTTTTGTGTGAGTGGCTCCACTTTTACAACCTGAGCTAACCTTGTTTTAAGCTTAAATCATCTGATATTTTTATTTAGAATAAATCATATTCTTTTGAAACTTCTATTTATCATCAATCAGTTCTTCAATCTTATTTCCCACGAAAAATGTCAACAAACATAATAAGAAATTGACTTGATTAACAAATCAACAACATATTAGAATGATTTCTGAAGGATCATGTGACACTGAAGACTAGAGTAATGGCTACTGAAAATTCAGCTTTGCCGTCACAGAAATTAATTATATTTTAAAATACATTGACGTAGTAAACAGTTATTCTAAAATGTAATAATATTTTGCATATGTTTTACTGTATTTTAAATAGAAAAAAAATTATGCAACCTTAGTAATCAAAAGAGACTTCTCTTAAATACAAAATAAAATACAAAATCTTACTGGCCCCAAACCCTTTTGAACAGTAGTGAATATTTTCTAAGAATTAATAACAAAAAATGATCCCAAACTGCTTGATAATGTTTTCTTTTCAATAATTTCATTCTTTGAATGAGGCTTTTTTTCTGTCAGTATCACCCTGACATTTTTTTTTACTTTGTCCCCCAGAAACTCATCAGAAAGCTTTGAATGAGCTTCTCTGCAGTAAGATCTGTGAGCTGGAACGAGAGAACCTGAAACTCAAGACCCAGCTGAGGACTGTACGGGCTGAGCTGGACCAGGCCAACAGTTCCTTGAGAGCACTGGAGGGAGCTGATGGGCATGGTACTGTACAAACACACACACACACACAGAAATGCCTCGTTTTAAATGAAAAATTATCAACTCTTTTAGCTGAGCACTCAGATTTGCCCTCAGTAACCTCACAGGACTGGCCCCTGAGATCAAATCTTTGAGAAAAAATTTCAGGAAAGTCCTTACGCTTAAATACAAATATAGACATCCGTACCCATTCATAGCACTGCTGATATTTAAAATGAGGATGTTTTTACACCGCCTACAGTGTTACCTCAGGAAAAAGCAGAACTAGACCAAGTGTATATAAAATAAAGGGCGGAAGACCACATCCTACGTGACTGGATTCATTCACATTCTTTACAGAGAGCCAGTGTATGGCCATCATTTTGTTGTTCTGCGTTTTGGATAATGGCAGGAAAACGGCATACTGAGATTATAGATCTTGTCCATGCCCTCCTGCTGTTATTCCACTATGTACTTTTCCATCACTTAATCTGTATAAAGTATAGCATTTGAAAATTTATACAATGTTCTCAGCTGTTTGTCATTAGTGTATTGAGACATTGTTAAAGAACACTTGTTCTCGCTGTGTTTTATTGGTCTTTTATCAGCTGCCAACAATCAAGATGAGCTCACAGGACAGGCATCTCAGAAAATCAAGCTGGACAGGCCGTAGAAGCTATCTTCATCTGAAGGATGATGGTCAGAATGACAGGATTTTAGTCTCAATAGGCGTGACTGAGTCGTCAAAACCGACATATAGTGACGCTCTCACTGTTTGCTTTCTTCATTGCAAATAAAGTGGATTAGATATAATATTTGTCAGCTAAACAGACATTTGAATTTTAAATGTAGAAAATAAAAACATTTTTATGCGCTGCTTAATACAGCCCCTGTATGTACCAAAAAAAAAAGTTCATAACATGCTGATAATATTAAAATACCAATAAAGTGAGGCCATACTTAATGACACAGTAACATTTCTAACCAGCATGCATCGCTTTAAGTCAGAAGCCAGTCTAACTCACCTGCTAACAATTGAGCCTTTGCTAGGCCCTGTTTTTAAAATCTTTTTTAAAGGCCCACTAAAATGCCTTGAAACGTGCAGCATTATTCCGTTTTTTGTGTTTACGTAATTTCCACTGAAACAGGAAGACAGGGCGGGACATATCAGACACAAAAATGTATTAATTTCAGACCATGTTAGAATAATATGCAGTCAATATTTACTATTTTACAAGCAAATTTTGCTGCTGATGCTGTTCACAGACAAGCTCGTCCGAGTTAGCAGCCGTAGCTAAGGAAAGCGGAGCTTAGCAACAGGAAGGTCTGTAGATGTTAGAGTGGTATATATTATAAAAGAGGACTTCTAAAACAAAATATTTAGTTTTTAATGAAGAATTAAATTTTTTAAATGAAATTTCTCTTCCTTAAAGCACTAGAGGACAAGTGCAGCTCATTAGCATGGCAGAATGTATGAGAGCAGACTTCAGGCTGTTTACCTAAAAATCCTTAGAAAGCCCTTGTAATTCCCACCAGGATGCTGAGAACACGGTGTTTGTTTTTCACTGAACATTTTATGAATGAATGAAGAAAACTAGAGGAAGAGAGAACCATGCCAAATATGCCCTAGTTTTATTTTTTTGATCGTAAAATAACATAATACAAAAATCTGTCTTGGGGGTAAAATGTTACTTTAATCTAAAAAAAACTGTAGTCTGGGGCAACTGCACTCAGCAGCTGATCCATGAATGTGTGAAGTGATGTTCAATAAAACAACATAAGGGAATATTATTTAAAGAGTTTAATGGACAGCTCTCCCTTTAGACAATGATGAAGTGGAGCCTGTGGTGTTTGAGCCTCTGATCCTGTTCTTCTGTTCATCCTCAGAGAAGATCGTGCTGAGAAACTACACATGGGACACGAATAAAATAATGATTTCTTATTATATAATGAATAATAATGTTTAATTACAAGGAACATAATTCAAATTGAATCTCATATAATATCCAGCTATTAATTCAGTTGAATGTGAAAGCATTACCCTTGGCATTCTCACTCCCTTGTTGATAATGAACTCTCTGAATGCCTGAATGCCGTGAATCTGCTTCAGCTCTTCATCCTAGATGACAGTAAAATATAAATGGAACTGGTTTGTCTCCTCATCAGCTGTCACATTATTTGCTCCTTTTATAACTAAAAGATGCTCTAAAAGTCACCTTCTCACTCAGCTGTTCCTCAAAGTCCAGGCTTCCTGTGATATCTGCTGGGGCTCTTAGAGGATCATTGGCAGCCTGGGGTCTATTGGGTTTATTGGCCTGCCATACAAACATAAACAAGACTTATTGATCCACAATTTGGGGCAAACAACACAAAATTGAAACATTAAGGACCAAAACATTGTCCCCAACCTGATTTAACCCTTTAGCGTCTTTATGATGTCCCTCTACAGAGCTGGAGAGTTTTGCTGGAGTTTGATTAGGATGAGTCTTGTTAATAGGCAAGGTCAAGGAGGGTTTCTTTTCATAGTCACTCTTAAACAGATCCAAGATGGTTGACTCTGTCAGATCACTGGTCTCTCCACCCTGAGATAACGGGTTAAATAACTTTTTAGGCTTCATATCTGATCCATGCACTTTAATGTGTACATGAAGAAATATTACCAGTGAGGTAATCCATTCACAGAAGAGTTTGGTAATCATCTGCTTGTCATCTTCTTGCGATACGGGGTGCAGGTGTTTAACACTCGCCGTCTGATCTTCAACACCCAAAGTTTCTTTGAGTTTCTGCCATTTATAAGGATTTCTTGGTGTGGCCTCTTTACATTTCTCCTTTTGTGGTCTAGGGAAACGTAAGAAGAGCATCAGGAATGGTATTACAGTATATACAACATGTACTTGTGTAATATCTGGTCACCCATCAAAATAAATTTGACATTAAAATAGGAATACTGCCTTTAACTTAAAAGTGTGGCCCGTCTCATCATTTTGGAATGGGATCAGAACCAAAACATGTGCTCAAAAGAAGAAAAAAGGAAAATCACTTGATGGTGATGGACGGTTTTATAGTCTCCGGAGTTGAGATTTCACATTGTGCACTGCTTTCTTCTAGATGCTCCATTGGAGAGGTTATGGACAATTCTGCTTTCATGCACATATCAGGATCCAGGACTGACAACACCTGATCAAATAGCTATTGAGAAAAAGTTGAATACATCTGGATGCATTTTCTATACTGTACATTGCAATTGATATTCCATGGACTATACTTTGTCTCCTCTCATATTTAAAGCTGCTGCTGTTAGAGGCTTCTGCAGCACTAGCAGCACCAATGGAATCGCAAAACGATGACTGTTTCTAAACCGGTTTCCCAAAAACTCCCCAGCTTCCAGTAGACTCTCTTCACATGTTCATGGTTGCTCAAAATAAACATAAAAAAAGGGGCAGGAGAAAGCCACTGTTTAATTTCCATCACTTTCCAAGAGAGGAAAAAAATATATAGAAATTAATTACACCAGTCAGAAGAGAGAAAGTTGTCAAATTTACTGTCACTACCTAAGCAACTGTACTAGAAACCCCATTGCAACACTTAGTTTTTGTGGTTTAATATGAGGGTAAAATAACACAAATAATAAATGTTCACAATTTTTTAAATATTCAAAATCTCTGATTGGCTAAATATGCGCAGCCCATGTTCTGATTCATTTATCTGTTTTGGGTGTCAGAAATTCGTTTCTCAAAATGTGGCCAGCTTCAGTGATATTTGTCAGCTAATAGGATTTTATAAGTGGTATTTAAAAAAATGATTAACAGCAACTTTAACATGAGTTGAAGTGTACTTATTTACATGCAGAAAATAATTAAATCATAATGACTACAATTAAACGTGGTTACCTCTGGTGTCATACCGCTCTCCAGATGAGGATAGAGGGCCAGGGGGTGTTGTTTGAGTTTGTACTCAACAGCGCCAATGAACTCACGCTGAGCTTGACTCTGGGGATTCTGCTTTGAGTAACACACTTGATTTTTACTCAGTCTCTTCTGTGGGAACTTCACTGAACAAGCGTGATTTGGCATCCCAAAGACTGCAGGGGAGGGTCCACTCTTACACTGGGTGAAGAGCTCTTTATGGACTGTTGGGTAACCATCTCTAAAATCATCCAGGCCCGGGGACAAAAAGCGCCATTTGCGACTATCTAATGACCCAGATAACTGTTGCTTTTGCCTTAGATCCCTGAGATATTTTGTTTTTAGCCGTTCCTTAAACCTGAAGACAAAGACAAGATTTTTTGTTGTCATTCCTTTTGTGCAGTAAGTAACAGATGAACTCTGTCACTTAAAGAAATTGTTCACCCAAAAAAAAAAAACTGGCTGAAATAAATAACAAATGGATAAATTTGATTTGGATTTGGAGAAATTTTGCATTGCATCACTTGCTCACTTATGGATCCTCTGGAGTGAATGGGTGCCGTCAGAATGAGAGTCCAGACAGCTGATAAAAACATCACAATAATCCACAAGTAATCCACACTCCAGTGCATGTTTGTAATAAACAAATCAATCAAGACTTTTTAACTTCCATAATACAATTCCAAAAAGCGATATAACGTCCATAATAATGCTTCCTCCAGTGAAGTTTTTCCATCCGCTGTTGTCCTCTCACATCAAAATTACCAACATATTTGTTAAGAATTGTTTTGGACTGTTTTCGCTTGTAAATGGTGCTTAATATTTGCATATTTCTCTCCTGATTCAGACCAGACAACTTTTTCACTGGAGAAAGCAATACAAGCGCAGCTTTTCACTTCACAAGATGTTAACTAATAGACTGGAGATGTGTGGATTACTTGTGGATTATGTTTTTATCAGCCTCTCATTCTGACGGCACCCATTCACTGCAGAGGATCCATTGTGGAGCAAGTGATGTAATCCTAAATGGCCTCAGGATCTTACACTGGCAAGAAAATGTACAAACAGGACTGAACCTAACAGGATGAAAAAAAACATTGCCCCGGAGAAACTTGAAAATTAGCTATAACGTTTAATATTTAAAACGTTTTGAACAGCCTAAGGGAAACAGGAATAGTCTTCTTAAATCCCTAGTTTTCCATGTTAAAAGTTAGTACAATTTAATTTAAAAAGTAAGTAACACATTAGTTATAACTTATAACTGATTTTGGAATTAATGAAAAAAATAAATAAATTGCTGTCGCAAAATGTGCAACTTACCAGGGGAACTTAATGTTTTCCACCTGTCCATTTTTGAAAGACATTTCGCTCGTATAATGCTTCTGTATTATATTTAAAACGATTCGTTTTCTCTGTGTTTATCAACACAACGCTATTAAACGGTCACGGTAAAATCTGGACAGTAGTGAGGCGAGTTGGTTCTGTTGCTATGGCAGCACAACGCTCTGGTACTTGTAGTTCTTTCAGTGCCTCCGCTGAAGATGAAGGGAGCGTTTAAACCACACGAGGGAGCGTTGTGGTAACATTATAGTACAGCAGCTGATAGGAGCACTATTTGACCGAACGCTTGTTATAGAATACACTTTTGAATTGCTGAATATGTATCTAATTGTTTTTCACTTTTACCTCACATGCATTTTTGAATGCTCATCCTGAGTGCATTGAAAAGTTGACATAAATGTATCGATTTGTTTATTGTCATTAATATTAGCAGTCTTGTGCAATAAATATCCCAGAAACAATGCAGACAGCATGGAACTTGTGGGTAAAGAGATATGTTTGCCTTTGAAATTTGTGGAAACAACAACAACAGTGAGATTCTGCTTAGGAACCTTCTATTGGCACCATTGAGTTTTGTTGTTCCAATCTCCCAAATATCAACAAACCAGTTAATAATCCATCAACTCAGTCGAGCTGGACAAATAAGTTAACAATAATTTACAGTAAGTTCAAAGTATAGGCAAATGGTAACGGTCTGAGTTCACACTTAATAAGGGGACGGTTAATGACCGCTGGGAGGCACAGAGGATGCCCTGTTCTTCAGGCAGTTCAATGTTGTTTATGGAACAGCTGTAGAAAAATACTGTCAGGCTATTCCAAACATTACAGTAATGTCCTCAGCATGAGGAGATCTAAACATTCCCTGGAGAACACCCTTTTAGAGTAATTAAAACTTTCTCATCTAATCGGCTTTAGAAGTTTTTCTACATTAGATCCTTGGGAAAAGTACAGCACGGCTGTTAGAAATCGCCACTAAATTCTGGCAATGGGTCATCTTATATTTTGAAATATGGAAATGAGTGCATTAAGTGTTCAGGGAGTGGAGAATCATCTCTAAGAAGGAATAACATGAATCAGAGCTGGCAGGAGCCCAGAGCCCTTAAGCAGAATTGTGAGATGTCTTTATTCTTAATGTGTTCTACGTGCCTGGATCACAGGATCTTCTCACATGAAGCTGTTTTGAGGTTAAACTTCACTTAGAGCTACTCATATCCTCCTAAATGTAGACTTATTTCTTCTGTGGAAAACAGAAGATATTTTGTGCTTTAGTGTTTTTGATGTTGTTCTTGGGCCTTCTTTTGTGTTTATCAGAAGAAAGAAAGTCATACAGGTTTGAATATTCAGTGAGTAAATTATGACTGAATTTTCATTTTTGCTGAACTATCCATTTAAGTTCAAAATGTACTCACCCTCAGCCCATTCAAGATGCTGATGAGATTTGTTTTTCTTTTGTTGAATTTGGAGAACTTGAGCATTACATCACTTGCTCATCAATGGATCCTCGGCATTGAATGGGTGCCGTCAGTATGAGAGTCCAAACTGATAAAAACATCACAATAATCCACATGTAATCCATACATCTCCAGTCTAACATCTCGTGACGTGAAAAGCTGCATTTTTGTAAGAAACAAATCTATCTTTAACACATTTCAATGTTAAACTGTCACTTTAGCCAAAATACCAAAGGTCCATAGTCCATAATAACACTTTGTCCAATGAACATCAAAAATCCACTGACATATTTGTTTAGAACTGTTTTTGCTTGTAAACGGTGCTGGATCTGTGCATATTTCTCTCCTGATTCAGACCAGACAACTTTTTCACTGGAGAAAGCACTGTTATGGATAAAAGAAGTTAATTGATGGACTGGAGTGGTGTGGATTATTGTGATGTTTTTATCAGCTGTTTGGGCTCTTATTCTGACGGCACCCATTCACTGCAGAGGATCCACTGTTGAGCAAGTGATGTAGTGCAAAATTTCTCCAAATCTGTTCTCATAAAGAAACAATCCTGGATGGCCTGATGCTGAGTAAATTCTGAGCAAATTGTCCTTTTTTAGGGTGAACTATTCCTTTAAGATACAATATGCATAATCCGTGTGAAACACAAGCTTCCAGTAACCAATAAGGAAGTTGATAACAATTTTAAGTTTCCTTAAACTCCCTTTTCTTTCCCAAACAAAATGAGTAAGGCTGACTGATTTCATGTGAGCTTGTCTTGACATCTGCAGTAATGTGACGCTTGTGCGTGACGCCTACAATAGAAGCTCTTTTAAACATTTGTGAGAGTAAACCCAAAGTAAATTTAAATGCTGTGTATTTGTTCTGCACACACTTACAGTAGAACAAACTTCACAGACTGTTCAGAATTAACGTGGTGGCGTGACTGATTCCAGGAATCTGTGTGTGTTGAGGGTATAGCCGGTGACTCCTACACTCTTAAAAATAAAGGTGCTTCACGATGCCATAGAAGAACCTTTTTGTCTAAATGGTTCCATAAAGAACCTTTAACATCTGAAGAACCTTTCTGTTTCACAAAAGGTTCTTTGTGGCGAAAGAAGGTTCTTCAGATTATAAAAAGGTAAGAAAGAGATGGTTCTTTAAAGAACCTTTGACTGAATGGTTCTTTGTGGAACCAAAAATGGTTCTTCTATGGCATCACTTGAAGAACCTTTTGAAGCACCTTTATTTTTAAGAGTGTATACAGCCAGCAAGGAGTTGAACATTAGATCAAATCCCTTTCACTCCATAGTTTATTCATCTGTTTGAACACTTACACTCCCTCAGCATACTTTTATTCAGCAAGGATGGAATAAATGGACCCAAAGTGACAATAAAGACATTTATCATGTTACAAAAACTTCTATTTAAAATAAATGCTGTTCTTTTGAACTTTTTTTGATCAAAGAATTTCTGAAGGATCATGTGACACTGAAGGCTGGAGCAACGGCTGCTGAAAATTCAGCTTTGCCGTCGAATAAATTACATTTTAAAATCTATTACAATAGAAAACAGTTATTTTAAATTGTAATAATATTTCACAATATTTACTGTATTTCTGGACAAATAAACGCAGTCTTGTGAGAATAAGAGACTTCATTCAAAAGCATGACCCCAAACTTTTGAATAATGTATATTAAATTGCCCCCATTTTGCCTTGCAAAGATCAAATATGTAAAATGTCTTTAAATATAAAATGCTGGAGCAGCAAGAGCAATTGTGTGAGAATTTTCCCCTGAGTGGGACTTTTCTTCCATTAGCTCAGACTCAGGAGAAATTAGCCGAACAGAAAACACAGAAGAATGGTGGTAATTGTTTATAGAGTCGTTTTCCCCAGGGTTCACTTCTGCTGCTGAGACAGGTATAGTGGGCCGCCCTACAGAGGCAATAGAATTTCCTCAGAGCCAAACCCTATGAAAAGTATTTAACAGAGCATGTGATGTGCCAGAAACTGGGGAGCTCCAGTTTCCCACAAAGGACAAATGCCTTATGTAAGTTTTGAGACAAAGCACACAAAGGAGGAATGGTCCCTTTGATGCTCTGTGTGTTAAATGGACAGCCAATGAAAAATAGATACCAAACTGCAATAGAACATATAGAGGGTTTCACTTTTTTACTGTTTTTGAAAAAAAAAAAAAAGAATCATGTTCACCAAAGCTGCATTTATTTGATCAAAAAAAGATTTTAGCATGTAATTTTTTCTGTGATGGCAAAGCTGAATGATCAGCAACCATTACTCCAGTCTTCAGTGTCACATGATCCTTCAGAAATCCTTCTAATGTGCTGATTTGGTGCTCAAGAAACATTTCTTCTCATTATTAATATTATTTGAAATTTGGCTGACATTAAAAACACTGATCTAATGATACTAGCAACGAACTGTCAAGGACAAAGTAACAGGATAACACAAATCATTAGGGAAAGTTAGGCTGGCAGTCGACACAAAGACAAAGAAAGGAAACATTTAAGTTGGGAACATACCAATCAATCACCTTTTTGTTTATAGTAAAAATCAAAAGGTCCTCCTAGAAATGTACTTGTACATTTTCCAGAGATTCAAGGTAGCGGAATTACTGTAATGACTTTCAGCTTCCCAAAACATGCACCTCTCCTCTGGGAGCATTCAAATACTTTAAACAGGACTTTTGTGTTATTTACACTTACTTTAAATCAGTAAATGATCAGTTTTTCAAAGTTGTTAATGAAACAAAAATTATTAGAGTATGTTTTACAAGAAAATACTACTTCAGTTTTTATACTTACATTTTTCACATGTAATTCAATATGCTATATGCCATTTCATTGTAATTGTGAAATTTACTGACATTTTCTGAACAAAAAAACTGTTTATACGCCTATTTCTTTCAGTGTATAAGCACTTTCCCCCCCCAAAATACTGTAAGACAAACCTGATAGTTTTATACTAAGTCCACATCCACTCCCTCCACCAAATCCCATCATTCCTTACGTTTAAACAATGGATTGTTGTAGTTGTGTAACTTCTCTCTCAGCCGTGAGAGATTCACTGTACCTTAAACAAAGAACAATACAGACCTACGAAAAAAAATCACCTAATTGTAGGCCAATATTTTAAAGCCCAAGTTGCCATTTTATTGATACATCATACATGAAGGGCATAATTTACCACAACACTTCCCTCTGAAATAAATTCTACTTTCCCTCCTATTTCTCATTTTTGCTAAAAAAAGACTCACAATTAAACCTGATAGTTTTATACTAAGTCCACATCCACTCCCTCCACCAAATCCCATCATTCCTTACGTTTAAACAATGGATTGTTGTAGTTGTGTAACTTCTCTCTCAGCCGTGAGAGATTCACTGTACCTTAAACAAAGAACAATACAGACCTACGAAAAAAAAATCACCTAATTGTAGGCCAATATTTTAAAGCCCAAGTTGCCATTTTATTGATACATCATACATGAAGGGCATAATTTACCACAACACTTCCCTCTGAAATAAATTCTACTTTCCCTCCTATTTCTCATTTTTGCTAAAAAAAGACTCACAATTACACAGTGTTCTTAAAGGGGGCGTTTGTGGCCTCAGTGAGCTGCAGAATAGAATCTCACAAATATAAATTCAGCATTAGTTTCCTCCCATTGTACTTAATGGTCTGAGGCAACATCAATCACATCTCCTGAAAAGGTCTGGCTCTTCTCACTACTCCCACAGTCATTCCTTAACCACAGTCTGCACCAGCCCATGCTGGACGGTGCCAAGAGCATGTTAGGAGCTGAAACAAACACATTGTACCATCCTGTATAGAGCTGTATCCCAATGAAAAATCCAGAGCGACTTCAAATAGTGTTTTATGTGGTTGTAGTAAAACAACTGAGCATTTAAACACTGAAAACAATGAGAAAGATAATGTATAAAAACACAGATTAGGTTATAGCTTTTTTTTTTTTTTACGGTAGACTGAATGACACATTTGCCTGATATCAAGCTTCCTTGAGTGGAGGAAGAGGTTCAACCACAGTTTTTATATTTGTTTAGTTTTCCTGACACTTATAGGACTCTAGGACTGTCCTGCTGTCTCATTTACAGACAACTTTCTACCCTTCATACATAATTCATCGGATGGCACAAAGTGCATCCTTTTTTATGTAACACAAACAAGTAAGCCTAAATCAGTCACATCATGCAGGCATTACTGTTACTGGTTAAAGAGATAGTTCACCCATGAAAAGAAAATTCTGTCATCATTTACTCATCCTCATGTCATTCCAAGCCTTTATAGGCCCATATGGAAGCCCGTTTCCGCCACACAATTCTGAGAAAAAAATTGCGAGATATAAAGTCGATGTTTTGAAATTGTTTTATTTTCACAATTCTGAATTTGCATCTCGCAATTTTGACTTTTTTCTCTGAATTTTGAGTTTACATCTGTTTGTTTTTGTTTTCGCCACAAAAGTGAAGTGAAAGTGACATGTGGCCAAGTATGGTGACCCATACTCGGAATTAGTGCTCTGCATTTATCCCATCCAAAGTGCACACACACACACACACCGTGAACACACAACCGGAGCAGTATAAAACAAAAATATTAAGAAAAGGAAACTACAACTTATGATCTCACGTTTCGGAATTTTTTCTCACAATTGTGAGTTTATATTTCACAATCCTAAATGTATTTATTTTCTCAGAATTGCAAAAAAAAGAGTCTAAATTGTGAGATATTGCAAGGGGGAAAAAAAGTATGAAGTGGGATAAAAATTTGCAGTAACCTTTTTTTTTTTTATCCCTTGGTAAGCTTCCATACATACGAGGTAATAACTTCGTCTGAATTTGTACAATGTGATTCGTACAAAGCCATATGATTTTTAGGAAAAAATGTAAGCATGAAGTTTCACTTCTAAACATAATCATAACTGGGGCGTAAGCAGATCGTACGAAACATTAATAAGAATTAGTCACAGATTCGCCAAAATATTAAATAGTTACGAATTGCTATGAGATTGTGTGTTTTTGTTCACACAGTGTAAGAGTCTATGGACAAAAATACTTAGAGATGTATCTTTTTTGTGTGCCACAGAAGAAGGAAAGTCATAAAGATAAGGTGAAGCCATTTCAGGTAGGCGTACAAAAAAAACTAAGGTGAATGTCCGCAAGACTTATAAGCACCAAATCTAGTTTATGAGGCATTAAACATATTTAACTGCTGTTCTCTCCCTGTAGTTCAAACTTGTCCTGCCTTTTTTCATATGCAGAAGTGCAGCACCCGGTGAAATATATAAATGCAATTTTGTGAAAGGAGGGGCATGACACTCTCACTGTTGTGCCAGAGGTCATACAGTATCAACAATCACAAGCTCTGTATCTTCATCAAAGGGGATATACGTAAGAAAGCTACGTTCTGCTATAATCCATGGCAGAACATGTTCGAAACCATCTTTAAATAAAAGACCTTTGTATTTTTTTTGAATGGTTGTATTATTTGCCGTTTGCATTTGTACAGTTCAGGTTAAAACGAAAAATGTTTTGAGCTTCTCCCACAAGTGGGTTTAGGAAAAAGAGCAGCTTTAAAAATGTATGATATATTGCATCAAAAATATATGTAGTTTACTGCATTGCAACAAATAGATGTCAAGGAATATTGCAACATGCAGTGTAAAAAAGTGCCAAGGTGGACAAAAATATAATACACTGCTAACCAGATTTACGAAGTAAAGAAACGTGGATGAACTGTACACTGTTCACATTTTACAACATCATAGTGCAACATTGCAGGTAATTAGTGATTTATTTATCCATTCCAGTTAAACAGTTAAGATATGGAATGACTTTGCTTGCTACTGCTCAATAGGATGATATAAAAGTGGTTATAGATAAAGATTTTGCGTAGTAAACATGGCTGAACCTACTGACTTACAAAAGGCTTGTCATTTGAATGAAAAAAGGAAACGTTCATTCAGCTCCTGCAAAGCAGTACTTTTGTGATGTATTTGTTATTCTTTCTTTTCCACTTTAATGTGTGGTCATTTTTAAACGTGTAGAGCGAAACAACACTAAACAAATAAATAAGTCCAGTTTCAGATGTTTAGTTAGGAAATGTTTACATAACCCTCTCAAACCCTTCCTTTTCCTGCACTCAACAGGATGCAGCTGAAAGCAGTTTTGTGTCATCGAAACACACGACATGTACAGGAGTCTTTAGACAGTAATGTAAAAAAAGATTTCTTTATTTTAAAATAGTACATTCTGGTCACCAAGTCATGCTATTCATTTGTCAAGCAATGTTTTTTGTCTGTATTGGGGATATTTATAATTCGGGAAGTTATTTTAAAAAATGAAAAAGGAAATTGCAACTTTTTATCTTACAGTTTGAGAAAAAAAAGTCTAAAATTGTAGTATCTAACAATTCAGAATTCTGAGAAAAAAGTTAGAATTGTGAAATGTATATAATATAATAAAATATATAAAAAGAATACATAAAGTCTTTTTTCTCTCTCTGTGGTGGAAACAAAACCCGAATTGTGAGAAAAAAGTCTGAATTATTAGATAATATGTCCCGATACCTTTTTGTTGTTTATGTGTTCCCATATAACAGTAGTTGAATAAATACATTATATAAAATGTAAATAGTCATTGAAACCTAATGAATGTACTTGAATTAGTTGTTTTGACATAATCCATTCATAAAAGATTACTGAAACTAACTCTACTTTTGTGAAGGCATACAGTCTTGTTAGAGCAATGTTTCTCCTCTACCTCCTGGCGCTTATAGTGGTTTGTTTTCACTTCTCTTATTTTCACAGATGCTTTCTGGCCTGAGCATCCTTAACCCCCCAAGAGAGCTTTGATAAAAGTCACATTAACCCGCTGGAGTATTGGCAAATCAGGTTTGGCATAACTGTCTTTTCCTTCAGTTTAACTTGCAGTTAACTTAGTCTTTTATCAGTAAGTTCACAACAGTTCACGAGTAAGTACGGTTAAAGTGGATTCATAAAGCTTTATGGCTTTCACAGGCCCATAGTTACTTTATGATGTGTAATGTGGCTTTACTGTCAAAACATATAGAGCATACAATAAATTCATCTTTCTGAGGAGTGCACTCATTGACTACATGAAAGAAGATTTTTTTTAGCATGATAATATTAAGCACTCAAAAGCTTAAAGGTGTCCATTTGAGAGGATGGGGGGAGGGTCACACTTAAAAATAAAGCTTCTTTATTGGCACCTATGGTTTCATGAAGAATCTTTAACATTCATGGAATCTTTCCATTAACAAAGAGATAAAAAAAAATTCTTCACACTAAGAAAAACATGGTTCTTTTAAGAACTGTTCACTGAAAGGTTCTTTAAGTAACCCAAAATAGTTCTTTGCTGCAAAAACCCCTTTTGGGAAATGTATTTTTAAAAGTGCAAGTGAGAAAAATATTGAAAGAGTGTCCCTGCAAATACTATGTCAAGTGTCTTGGTAACAACTCTCGCATCAACTCACCATCTTTATCAGCAACATGGCAGCCTGCGGTGAGAAGGCCAATGATCTCCAGGTATGCTGATATCTGTTACATGTTATAGTACAGCACAGCAATAAAACAATTGTCTCTGAGGTATTTCCAGTCCTTTTAAGGGTTAAAATATGTACTAATGTTGGTAATTCAGTTTACTAGGTTACACAGTTGTTTTCTTCTAGTCATAACTACTCCAGTGATGCATGAATTCAAAACTTTGCTGATACATACATACATATTTCCTAAGAGTTATGCTGACAGTAAGCCCTGTATATTTTAAGAAATATCCAAAAAGTTACTTTTTAAAATGTTTGTAACATAATATCAACAAGAAAAAAATGTAAATGCAGATTAAATATGGCCAAACTAGCAGTTGGGGTTAGGATTTAGGGGTAGCCCAGGTAAAATATTTTCAATTTGATCTTTAAAGAAATTGCAATTAATTACGATAGTGAAAACCGGCTCCAGAATCTTACACAGAGCTTTATTTTCTGTGGTAGTGAGATACCCACTCCCATCTTCGTCAAATGTAGGTGCAGGATGCGAGCAACATTTCCAGCGTGCTTCGGCGCTAAGGGCTCCCTTTAAATAAACTCCGCCCCGAAATCAGTCGATCAAATTCGGCATCGCACTTCTGAGTCCTCGGCCAATCACCTTCCTCCGGGGGCGGTCCTAGACCGGTGGTCCGGGAAGACATCATCCAATAGAATCGCGAGCTCCTCGGACAAAAGAGATGCGACGATCATCGCTTACCTTGCGAGCCGCCCATTATTCATGTTCATTCACTAGAGATTTAAGGAGACACGACCGTAGATAGCGGAACTCAAATGAAGACCTAACGGTCTCACGGCTGATGTCTTTTTTTTTTTTTTTTTTTAAAGAAAACGTCCCGCTGAGCTGTAACGGCTGTTCCAGGGGATTCGTCAGCGCAGTGTTATTGTTTGTATATTTTAACCGCACATATATCCAAATGAAGCACTTAATGTACTATATTAATACATTAAATGCACTGCTAGTGTATTTGGGATCAGGCTAGATACGAAGTTGTACACTTTTACAATGAAACCAGAATTTGATCTGCCGTTCTGTTGGTTTGCTGTTAGTAAAAACACTTATTTGTCTTGTTATTAACGTATAAATTGCGTCAGGGCAGTAGAAGATTTACTTAGTCGTTCTGACAGGCACACATAAATCCGTTTTGAAAACCCCTTTAAATTGTGACCTCAGCTCCGAGGGAGGTTTAACACACGCCCCACTCTCCAAAAAGTGTGTTTCTCATGCATGACTGGCTCATTTGAATCTAGTGAGGGAGAAGACCTCCGTTCCTCTGCGTTATTCGGGCTGATCGTCTCTTATCTCGGCATCCGAGAAACGCTCCCGCTAATCGCCCATCATTGGGATCGTGAACGCTGACTCCCCAATGCTAGAAGAAGAAGAGGGAAACCCTGTCTGCCTGTGAGGCGATCAGAGAAAAAACGGACACATACCCGGAGCTTCTCCAGTAGAAGTTCGGAACGAGAGAAAAAGAGATAGAAAGGAAGAATAGTGTTATTATTGTAATTCCCCCCCTACAGATTAGCCGATTTGAAACATCAAAAATGACTAGAAGATCTTGTGCCATTTACGCCACCGGGATCGTGTGCGCTCATTTGCTCATCTTGGGAATCGCCCTTCTGGTGGCTCAAGTCTTCCAAACAATGATTCAGGAACGGATCAAAAAGGTAAGTCTTTTATAAAGTGCTTAATTCTACGAAAAGCTCGTGTTCTGCCATAAAGCCGGTTTTTACAATGATTCAGGGCCAATGTTGTCCTACACGAGGCTTCGGAGCATCTCGCGGAGTTGCTAATATCACTTGATGGAAGCATTGCGAAATCATACAACAAACACGTCTAAATGCTGTCTTGTAATCTCTTCAATGGTTCTGTACGTGGGAGACAATTCCCGTTCTTGCTCGCGCTGAGACCCAGACAACACAATTTCACGTTACGTAGACTAAGTCTTGTGGCCGTTTAATGCGTGTAGGTGTTCAAAACATGATATTAAATTACCGTGATGTAAATGTGGGGTTGTTAGTAACCCTGATTAAAGTGGGCTGGTCGCTGTCTGTGACCACGAAGCCTATCATATTGCGGAAAACACTTTTTCCCCCGTCCCTCTCTCTAATTCACCTCAGCTGTGGTGCTGTCTGCCTGCCTGCGAATGAAATGCTTTCCGGTGCAAAATACCGGAGAGTGAATTCCTCCTCTTTAATGTAACGGGACAGGCTGTTCATTCACCGAGTATGTATATGGCAGGGGGAGGTGTGCTATATGTGTGGCCTGTGGGGGAGGGTCTCAGCCGGTTCTCCTTGGAAAAATACTTGGAATTCTGCCCTCCACCCTCAGTATTTTTAACCAAGTGTAGTATTCAGTGTTCAATGTGATTCCCTTAACCTGCAATTCATGGGTGGGTGTTTGTAGTGGTCTGTGGGAGAAGTCAGCTTTGCTGGATGTTGTACCATTTATTGACAGTTGCTTCAAAGCCTTGTAACGGAGCTTATAAACTGTGCCATTTTCATATTCAGTAAGTCAACTGTGGCACTCAAACATGTCACATTGAGCCTTCAGGCTTTAGTTCTCTAGACAAAACAACTTTTTCAAGCCCTGGGGTGATGTGTGTCTTTTGAGTAGGTCGTAGAATGGTTGGCGTGTTTAAGGAGTTTGTATTTGTGAGGCAGTATGTAGCTCTGAGGCAGTTTTTCTTCAGTGTTTTATCTCTCTTGACAGTTAAAACTTCCTTTGTTTGCTGTTTTCGCAGCAGCTTTTAGCTCAAGTTAAAATATAGGCTTATGTATGTATGTATTCATTGCTTGCTCTGAATGAATGTTTACGGACTTTGGTATAACATGGTCAGTTATGTATAAAAATATAATTTCCAGTTACTGGTACCCTTAACAAGCAGAAGACCGGCTCTGGTATCGGCTTTACTGGCATTAAGTAAATATAAAGGACAAATTATCTCACTATTTAAACACAAACATTTGTTGTTTTTCTTACCTTGGCTGTAGTTGCTCGATCAAGGCTTTGAACATTTTCTAACATAGTTTGATGTCCATTAGGACCTTCAAAGATCTCTCTTCTCAAGGTTGTTGAGCATGCGGTTGTGTGTAGAGGTCAATGCAGTAGTTTTTGTAATCGTGTTTTAACCTTTTTGATTCATTTTGTTTAAATAATTAGTCATGTTCAAAACATATTCCATTGAATAGCTGTAAGAAAACGAATTAGCTGTAAAGAACGCAATCATGTACATTACCATTCAAATGTTTGGTGTTGGTAAGATTTATTTTACATTGTTACTAAAGATACATTTCAAATATATGCTGGACTTTCTATTCATCAAAGAAGCCTGACAAACAATTCTATGGTTTCCACAAAAAATATTAAAAAGCACAACCGTTTTCAACATTGATAACAATAATAATAAATCCGCACCAAATCAGCCTATTAGAATGATGTCTGAAGGATCATGTGACACTGAATACTGCCGTAATGTCTGCTGAAAATTCAGAAAACCGTTTATAAAAATATTTTTAGAATATATTATTTCAAAATATAATTGTTTTTACAGCTTTTTAAATCAAATAAAGGGAGCCTTGGAGAGTAAAGACTTACATTAAAAAAATCTTACTGACCCCAACGTATAGCGTATCTGTACTTGTTAAGGTGTGGTCTGGTGGTTTTAGCCAATTAAACTTTAATTAGTGTATATAAGCTAAAGTACAAGACCAAAATCATCCTTTTTTTAACCAGGCGTAATTAACAACTGTTGTCAGTATGGGTTAAAGAAAATATGCTCTGACAAACCATGAAAGATTAGAAACGAGTCAATGGGTGTGGCACAACATTACTTACTTTTAAAGAAAAGCTTTAGTCTGATTTTACTACACATGGTTGAACAAGTTGAATAGCCACAGATTTTCTTTAGCGCTCTATACCAGTACTTTACTTTATGGTAAAGCTCAGGGTTACTTCTAATGACAGAGATCCCATTCAGAGCTTACATGCGAGAAAAAAAAAAAAAAACTCTTCAAACTGTTCAAAAGACAGGTATACTCTTAAATGATATGACCTGTTTGAACAAAGACACCTTTATGTTATTCTCAGAGTCATAATAGTGTAAATTAATGCACAGTTTGTTATGAGTCAATTGGTGATTTGCAGATTATGACACCGATTATGTTAGAATGATTGATTTTGAAACAAACAAACTACTTTTTTTCAACCTAAGGTGGTGCTTTAACCAGTGATTCTAGCAAATCACTTTCCTGTAAGGACCTTTGAGACGCTGAGGGTCCAGTCTGCTCTGCTACACTGCTGAAGTCATGACTTTTGATTCCAGATAGCGTTATTTGCATTTCAAGCCAGCGTTCTGGAGGAAAACCTTCTGGATGTTATAAGTTTGTCACGAGTCACCCTCTGGAGCCTCGCTTTGTCTGTTACTACAAAATTTTGTGCTGTCATGAATGACATTGTTGTGTCAAAATAAACCTTGTTCCTACGTCTGAGTTCAAATCACGACACTCAAGAAGTGAGAAGTGGGACTGCTGAATCTACTTTCTGATGGAAAATTCCAATTGTGTCATGGATCGCTGATGCTGATGTTTTTCTTCCTGCTCTTTATCTCCGAATCAGTCAAAACGTCAATCAGCATTCAGCTTTTGTGTTCTTTCTTCCCTAAATTTTATTGAAACTCAGCTTAAACATTGAGTTTAACCTCTTTGAACAGACACAGCGTTTTCTGGGACTTTGGTGCTCTCTCTTGACCTCTGACTCTGTTTCATTCACAGGAGATCACACTGGCTGAGAACAGTAGAGTATTGGAGGGCTGGATCAATCCACCTCCACCTGTTTACATGCAGTATTTCTTCTTCAATGTTACCAACTCCGATGAGTTTTTGGCTGGGAAGGAGAAGCCCAAAGTCACTCAAATAGGGCCATATACCTACAGGTGATTTACACATCTTGAAATATACTCGGTATTCAGATGTTCATTTTCATGATTCTGGGCCGTCTGAAGTGTTTTGTTTTCTAAACGATACTGTGTTGTCAGTAACAACAAGTTTGGCACCTAACTCTAGACATGACTCATGCTTTTAGTAGATAGAAAACGGGAAACGTTTACCTACCCACTTTAAACTAAATGTCAAATATTTATCATGCACTTGTAAAATTATTATTTGCAAATATTATGTTTGTTAAATAAATTAATACATTTATTCATCAAGGATGCATTAAAAAGATCAAAAGTGACAGTAAAGACATGAATAATGATAGAAAAGAGTTTAGTTTCAAAAAATGCTGTTCTTTTGAACTTTCTATTCATGTAAAAATCCTGAAGAAATTTTTCATTTAAATATTGATAATACTAAGAAGTGTTTCTTGAGCAGCAAATCGGCATATTAGAATGATTTCTGAAGAATCATGGGACACTGAAGACTGGAGTAATGACTGCTGAAAATGCAGCTTTGCCATCAAATAAATAATTTACATTTTATATATATATATTAAATTAGTAATCTTTTTTTTTTTTTAATTGTAGTATTTTACAATATTGCTGTTTTACTGTGTTTTTGATCAAATATATGCAGGCTTGATTGTAAATCTAAATAAAATGCTTTTCTGTTAACAGGGAATATCGACCCAGGGAAAATGTCACCTTTCTTGAGAATGGGACGAAAATCTTTGCCACAAATCCCAAGAGCTTTGTGTTTCTTCGCAACATGTCATCGGGAGATCCTGCGGTTGACCGTGTGATAACGGTTAACATTCCATTCATTGTAAGAAGGGTTTTGTTTTGCATTGGCAACAAATAATTTAGCATTTAAATTTAGCCTGCCCATGGCATTTGTTAAACTGATTATCTTTGATCCAAATGCAAAGAATTTGCTCTGAATTCTTTCCCTCTTGTTTCAGGCCGTGATGAACGAGTTAAACTCCTACTCCTTCTTTCTGAGGTCTGCTGTGTCTATGTGGATGGGATCCATGGGCATCGAGGTGTTTATGAATCGCACAGTCCATGAGGTCCTGTGGGGTTTCAAAGATCCGCTGCTGTCCAAACTCCACGCCATGAGACCAGAAGTGGATGAGCATTTCGGCCTTATGTACAATGTAAGAATCTGCAGTTTCATCATATTCAGTGCTTTAATCAGTCTAAATGGGTCATATATTTGTGCAACCAACAGCACACACACAACCTCTAAAGCACATATACGATCAGAACAGGATAAGCAAATTACGTTATCATCGTCGTAGACTGCAGATGTTGTCCAGTGTATCAGACTTGACACAGTGGCCTGGTTTACTCTAATGGGTTTTAGACTTTCTTCAGGGATTATATATGTATTAGATTTAGGACAGATATTAAAGATCTGCAGTTTGTGCAATCATAGGTATAATGTCAGTGCCTTGAACCAGCGAGTAAGCAGTTTACATTAATAAAACATTTAGTTTTATTAATTCACTCTGCATTCATATCATGGCCACCAAACAACCTATTTTGTACTCTTTGATGACTTTCTAGGCATCTTTCCCCTTCTGTGACTTGTGTGATTATTTTCTGCTAATGGCTGTAGCATTATGTTAAATTCAATTTATGTGCTGACCACAGAAAAATGGAACCCATGAGGGTGAATTTGTTTTCCACACTGGAGAGAAGAACTACATGGACTACGGCAAGATTGACACGTGGAACGGCATCAGGTACCTCAATGCTTGCGTAATCCACATTGGCGTACTGACATAGTGAGAATTCTTGCACGCTCACTTGGCGTCTGTTCTCCTACCTTAGGAAATTGGGTTAAACACACAGCATGCCTGCATTAGATGCTAGTTAAAGTCAATATCAAAGTATAAAGTCCTAGAAAAGAGCTCCTGCGCTTCTCAGTTACCCCATATCCTGATTTCAGTTGACCCATATCCCAATAAATACAACTTCAAATATATATATATATATATATATATATGAATAGAAATATTTAGAAAATTTACAAGAACAGCATTTATTTTAAACAAATGTCTTATACAATATAAAGCGTCCTTTCGGAAAAAAAGTATTCATTTCTTTTTTCCTTTTAAAACAGCTATTTTAAATTCTAATAATATTTTACAATATTACTGTTTTTACCATATTAATCAAATAAATGCTGCCTTCGCAAGCATAAGAGACTTTTGAAATGTCATTATTCCAAACTTTGGAAATGTAGTGTATATTTTTGGATTAGAATTATGGAGAATTAAATACGTAATAAACCTTCCTTTTCCATTAGAACCTGGGACAAAAACAATGGTTACATCTATTCATTTTCTCACTCACAGTCAGATGAACTGGTGGTCGTCTAACCAGAGCAACATGATCAATGGTACCGATGGCAGTGTCTTCCACACCTTCCTGTCCAGGAAAGAGCTCCTCTACATCTTTGCTGCTGATCTGTGCCGGTAAGTAACATGTTTTAACACTTACAAGGTACTTGGTTACTTGTACATGGTTGCTTACATTTGTTATGACATGTAGATCCATTCATTTGGCTTACGTGGCTGACAAAGAGGTGAAGGGCATCCCTGCCTTCCGCTTCGCCCCTCCTTCAGATGTACTCGCTCCCCCAGATGAGAACCCCAGTAACGCTGGCTTCTGCGTGCCTGCTGGGGACTGTCTAGGAAAAGGAGTCCTCAAAGTCAGCGTCTGTCGACAAGGTAAGCCTGTTTTGAGTCACACCGCACCTTAGCTTCAAGGCCGTCGTGTTTGTTGGAGTAAGTTTTTACAGTGGAAAAAGGTGTGGGATGTTTTCAAAAGAAGCAATTTCCTTGAATTGCGTGGGGAAAATAGGGTAACTTTTTAAATATGGTAATTAACCAGGTAAAGCAGTCTAAGTGTGCTAAAGATTTTGGTGCCCTGAATAGCTGGTCCAGACTGACATTCAACCAAAGCAAACCAAGCATGTGTAAATAGTATTGAATTTCAGGGTTTACCGTTACTGATCGGTGGCCTCGTAACCTGAGTTCAAGTTAAATTGTTCTGCTTTTGTTTGCACACTCTTGGACTATGAAAGGGAAATCATAGTTCAGCGCTTAATGAATAACTTTTAGTGCAGTTTTATGACTCAAGCACTTGATTCACTGTAGGTGTCCTCTGACAAGATTACGCTATCTCAGCCTCTATTGTTTCCGCCATAAACTAGTAGGCTAATATTATTATTGAACAAATGTAAACTCTCAATTTTATCATGTGAGGACTCATGATAGGAAACAGCTGTCGAAATTTGCACATTCTTTGATTAGTCATCATTCCTAGAAGGGGTCATGACTGTTCATTAATAGTTATATTTAGAGTGTTAAGGAATGGGATATGGGATATAAATCAGTGATACGGTGGTACATATTACTCTTAGCTAATGATAGTCTAAGTACCTAGTAGTAGTATTTTTTGTTTTTTTTGGTGAGTGTTCATGTACTTGTCATTGAGTCAAGAGGAAGTTTTGTCAGTGACTTGTCTTGTCATTGAGTCATTTGCCAACAAAAGAGGAAGGTTCATTTTCTGTGAGTGTGCATAAAAAAACTAAAAGTCCCAGAAAATGCCGCAGGGACGTTATTTTAGATAATGGAAAATGTCAAAAACTGCAGTTTTGCAGTCTGAACTGTCACCTGCTCCACTGGAGCCAGTGGTGCATATTTACTTGCTTTGCATTCGTTGATCATTTACATGTCTTTATGACGTCTATCATTTGCATTTGAAGAAATATATACTGTAAGATTTCTTTTTATAGAAATGTATACTTTTATTCGGCATGGACACAAATTGATCAAAAGTGAGAAGTGAAGACTTTTACAATATTACAAAAAATTTATATTTTAATTGAATATTGTTCTTTTATAGTTTCCATTCATCAAATAATCTTGGAACAAAAATGAATCACTATTTCAACATTGATTCTCTTTTTTTTTTTTTTTTTTTTATGTTTCTTGAGAACCAACATGTCATTAGAATGATTTCTGAAGGATCATGTGACATTTTAAGACTGGAGCTAGGAATAAATTACATTTTGAAATATATTTAAATAGAAAACTGTTGTTTAAAATTTTAATATTTCACAATGTTATTGTCTTTAGTGTTCCTTTTATTAAATAAATGAGACTTATTTCAAAAAAGTTTTCAAAATTGTACAGTTGTTTTGCTTTGCAATCATTTTTAAGTGTATGAATTTATAAGTGTCATGGAGTTATGTTATAGTTGTAAAATTTAAAATGTCACATTTAAATCTTTTTGGGGTGGCCAGGTAAAAAAAATCTGAACTACTGGACTAGTCTGTTGGCCTGAGGCTTGACATGACTTTAATCATCTTAATGGTTTAATTGGTCTTTATGACCAGTCATTATAAAGCAATAGCTGATAAAGAAGTTGTTGTTATTGCATATTCACCGTAGAGCTTTCCTAGATGGGTGAATGTCAACCACTGATCTGAATAAAAGAACAGCAACTAATGCCTATTTCCTGTTCCTATTTCCCCTTCACTGTATAGGTGCACCCATTGTTGTGTCATTCCCTCATTTCTACCAAGCCGATAAGAGGTACATCAATGCCATCGACGGAATGAACCCAAATGAGGAAGAACATGAAACATACCTCGACATCAACCCGGTAAGCAGACGCTTTGTGATTTTACTGTTTTACTGCGACAGTACTGACTTGTTAGAGCTCTTGTGGTTTATAATCTGAAAGTAGTATACACCCGTCCTTACCATGACAGGAAAAAATTATGTGATTCACTCTGATAACCACAAGTGAATGTGAAACTGCACCTACGTAACTCTACCTAGAATCCCAGTGATTGTTTTTGTAGCATGTCGTGATGGAAAATTGACTCAGATTAAGTTGGTATTTGATGAACTCGTCTCATTCCACACGTTGTTTCGGGTGGAACCGAGCAAAGACTGAGTGTATTGTGGTGAATATTGGTTGACTTCCAATAGTAAATTGTCCCATTTCTTTTTTCTCTGCAGACCACAGGGGTTCCCATTCGTGCCTGTAAGAGAGCTCAGCTCAATGTCATACTGAAGCGAGTCTCTGGCTTCCCGTGAGTAAAAACGTCTCACAAAACCACTAAAGAATGTTCTGGAGTGAAAAAAATGGAAGTCTCATTAGCCTTTTTTTCCTTTTCAGCAAAACAAAATTCCTGAATGAGACCATTTTCCCCATCATGTATGTCAATGAGGTGAGTTTTTTGTCATCCTTGTTTCCTTCGGAATATACATTTTTCTGTTCAGAAAGTTCATTTGTTTTGTTTTCTGCTGAATTTTTAGACGGCAACTATTGACGATGAGTCTGCAGCCCAAATGAGGATGCTTCTGCTGATTGTAACAGTTATGTCCAACTTCCCAGTCATCATTGTGGGACTGGGGGTCATTTTACTTGTGGTCCTGATCTTCCTCGTCTGCAGGAACCGCCAGAGAAAGGTAAAAAATGTATGAGCTTTATATTGCCTAGTTAAGAGTAGAAATGTCATTTGAAGGTCAACGATACCTTTCCGTGGAAAAATATTAATGGAGTAACTGTTAATATTCTTTAGAAATGCCAGTATGGAAAAGCCCTTAAAATCCCCTCAAACTTTTCACACCCTAGACTGGAAAGTCAATTAAATAGCACTCACCTTGACGGCACTAACCCTAGCTTTGATACCCATGCATGCACCTGCATGAGGGAATGCATGTGCTTTAGTGCACATTATTTTATGAAATGTTTTTTTTTATGCCGTTGTTCTTTGCAATATACGGTAATTATCTGTTGGGTTGGTCAACTATTGTTATGGCCTTTAATGAATGGTTAAGTGGGGAAAACACTTGTTTTGCACATTTATACACTAACAGTTCTTTTATAGAATTTATTTTTACTTGAAATCTGCCAATGATGCATAATGCTGTTATGTTTTCGTTTTCAGTAACATTTCTCCTCCCCTTTTTTTTGTTCCAATTCAGAATGAAGTAAAACGTATTGATTTTACTGAAGCTTTTCATTCTTTTGCTGTAAGTCTTCATTTTCCCTTATACACACATTTTGCTTTCATTTTGTTCAAATTTGCTTGTTGTATTTTTGTATTTGGTCATTTTAAGCATTATAATGTTTTCATATGAATATGAATAATATCTCCAGTTTCTGCAAATCATGTTCATTGCTTTGCCTGCATGGTGATTGTAATGTACTTCTGCAGTGTTTAGATGTTTAGCTACTTAGTCCATGTGGTACATGATTTAATGTTGACATCTACATGGTTTTAACAATGCACACGCTAATGGTTCTGCATGTTCTGTACAGACGACGAAGGATGAAACGGCTTATACCCAAGTGAGCAACCAAGCAGAGGATTCGCCAGAGAACCGCACCAATCAGCCTTTGAGGAACGGATCTTACATCGCCATGTCGCCAGTAGAGGCGCAAAAGTGTTGATGAAGATGACTGGTGGAGTCTCGCCTAAAGACATCACGTCTATCTTGCTCACCCTTTTTATATGGTAGTTTTCACCTGTGCGATTCGTCTTCGGGGACCAGGCCCTGCACGCTCACCACTGTTTGCCGAGGGTCACTTATTTGACTCGTGACTTTTTTGTTTCCTTGAGCATGGCCTTTCAAACTGCCATATCTTCAATCAAAACATGTGTAAACTCAAAGCACCCACTTCAGTTTCGAACAACCGTCTCTGGGTTTCCAGAGGCTTCTGTTGCCTGGTCCCGAGAAGCCTGAAACACACTCTCTTGCCTTTTGAAAACACATATATGCATTGCATGCTCACAGAGTCCATAGTTCCTGAAGGGTCATAAACCCTTTCAGTATGAGAGAGCGTGAAGGGTTCACAGCCTGTGCTCGTAAAGTGTTTCAGATCTCTTCCCACACTACTGTATACAGGTCTACACAGGCAGACCTTGAACTAACACCGCTCTTCATACGTCAAACCCTTTGATAATGGTATAAACTATTATAAGATAAACTATTGATTTACCTCCTCTAAAAGTATTAGAGAGCTAAAAGGTCTAATATGCTAACAAAAACTGGGTCTAATCCAGAACTTGTGTGTGAGTGTGTCTGATTGTACATACCAGTATGTGTGTGTGTGAGTATTTCTGCAGGCATGTCAATGCTTGCATGTTTTTGTCACACTGTGGTGAACCGCTCTGGTGGGTCACCGTCCACCGTTTTGCAAGATGCAGTGTAACAACAAGTGGAAACTAGTGACTTCAGCGGTTCTCTTCATTTCATAGTATCTGATTCACATTTTTTTCTGATGCCAGAAACATTTCAGTGATGATGGCTGGTCAGACAGTCTCCTTTAAGGCATTGTATTACAGACATCGTACTAGCTTTCTGACTTGAATTTTTCTGCCTTACAAATACTTACGAACACAATGTGATTCTGCTGCATGGTAAAGGAAGGTATAAGGTGGAACTAGACGAAATGTCAGACAGATAATGGCCAATCAGTGGGGGACTTAGAACTACGTCCATCCCTTTTCACAGCAAAACACATCTGTCCTGTAATATCGAGAGTACAACTACAGTCCACCGAACCCACAGTCGAATCAGGGGTTAAAGGTCAGCAGGTTTTTGAAGGGTTATCGGTGAAGTTTGCACATTTTTTCTGTGCACGTTTGGTTTATATTAACCCTCTGTGGCTGAACGAGACTCTAACTCTTGAATCACTGCTCATATCTGTTGAGTTTATTTTTGTTGCTTTTTCTGTCCTTGATGTTCCGAGCCTTCGCTATTGCTAAAAAAATGAACCATATTTTAAATCAACTTGAACAGGATGTGATAGCTGCACACTTTACAAAATATCACTAAAGATGAATCGTCATATTCGTTTCTGTTTGTCCAAATGAATCTTTTTGGTTGTCTGTCTGAAGTTGCCATAACCCATGAGTGCGGTTACACTCGTATGTATCAGTAAATCATTCCCATTTTGGTGAGGCTTGTTGGAATGATTGATGTTTGTTACTTTTACTTGACGTAAACCATCTGTTACTTATTGCGACCGCGGTTTTCGTGGATTGCAGTGCACACTGTTGCGTATTTGCCTGTGCCATGGATTTAGCTTATCTTAAAGATTTAGTGCAAGGTTTAAACTGGAAACACTGTGTATGCGCCATGTCTTATGCAGCTGTATGTGAACCGAAAACTGAGGGAAAGTAATTCAAGCTTTAGTTTAATTAACTACCAGTCCATTGGAGTGGCTCTTGAGTTTTGTTGTCCGCGCAGTTAGTATATACATTTATGTAAAAATGGTCTTTGCTCAGCTCTGTCTGTAAAAGACCCCGCTGGACTATTGTGGTGAGACGTAACATGTGACTTGAATATGAACGATCTAAGAACCTGAGCCATTTCTATACAGTTATACAGTCCTTATGGTGACTTTTCCCCTATATGCTTGACCAAAGATTACATCGGTTTGGTAGATAACTGGTTTGTTTGCTTTCCACACAGATAGCTGTAATGCCATCGATTTCCCAGTTACAAGAGCATTAGAACCTCATTGTCTGCAAGGGCAAATAAGAAAAAAACTAATTGAAAAAAAGTCTCAAAATATTTTCCAGAGCATACTATGTGAGTTTATATTGTGTTTAATAATACAGCAAAGAACTTAAGATGTAAAGTGTTGCCACAGAGTGCAAAGAAACTCAGTATTATGTATTGACTCAGCAATACAACGATGTGTAAAAAGCAAATTTTATAATGAAGTAAATAGGTTTTATAATCAGACAGATGAATATTTATGTATTCATATGTTCAATGGTATGTACATTATCTGAATTTGTAAGGTCTTTTCTTTGGTCTTGTTCATTTCTATATATTTTTAATTATTTTGTAATATTACAAGTGGGGTCATCAAACACATTTCTGTTTTCTTCATTTTATTTTTTTGTTTTCCTTCAGATTTATGAAGTAGTACCAAGTGAATATTGTCCTAATCTTCAAACTGTTAACTTCGATGGAGAAAGGCTTGTGTTGTATCTGTGGGGTGTGAGCCGTTGTGTGTAATGATCTCCTGTTATACAACTCTCAAGCTGTCAACACACTGTTTGTCCAACTGGAATAACAAAGGAATAACAAAGGGAAGGCTGAGAGTCTTTGAGTTCCACTTAGGAAGATTGCCATAGTGCCATGTTGGGTACAAGGGAAATTTCCACTTGCAATCTAACCTTTTTTTTCTTAGATGAATGATGCCCTCCTTCAGGGATGAGCTTTTAGTGCCATACCATCCTTGTTTATTTCACTTGCTTTAGTAGCAAAATGTTTAAGCAGTGTAGCAGTTGTTTTTTTGGGCTGGTAAATTCCTCACGACATCTTTGAGGGTGATTTTTAAAAACACTGAACACTTCATCGTGTCCTCCTGAGATGCATTGCGTTTTTTGCTGCTGAGAATGACAATCCTTATGTCATGTTAGGTGCAAAATCATTTCAAGTAATATTCATTTTTAGTTTTGATAATTTACACTGCACAAATCTTTCTACAATGCTTTTGTAAACATTTTTAGTGTTATTTGCAAAAAAATTAATAAAATTGTTGAAATTTCTTTTGTCATGTTTCTGCTTTCTTGTCTGGCCCATTTACAGACAGAGGGACTCAAGAAATACAAAAGTGGATTTTTTTTTTTTTACACATTTATTTTCTGAATAAGTTTCTCATAAAGGCTGCATTTATTCAATCAAAATACATTAAAATTGTAATGTAAAATTACATTTCAATTTTCATATACTGTACATATTTCCAGCAGCTATTACTCCTTTCTTCAGTGGTGCATAATCCTTAAATCATTCTAATATGTTGATTTGCTGCTCACAAATACTTACTACAATGTTAAAAATAGTTGCTTAATACATTTGGGGAAATGGTGATTTATTTTTTTGATTGATTATTTTATGAATAGAAAGTTCAATAGAACAGCATTTATTTGAAATCGAAATCTTCTGTAACATAAATGTGAAAAATTCAATCAATCAATTACACATAAAAAAATCTGTGTAAATAACACAGAATAGTTGTTGTATGGAAAAATGTGTAAATATTCTTTATTAATGTTTCCCCCAAAACAAAAGCATTTAACAGTAAAGTTTTCATATAGGAATTTGGGAACATCAATGGTCTGGGGTGAAGATACACTACAGTAAGAGATATAATATATATACACACACAGAGACAGAGAAAAGGGTTTTAAAATTGTACCTTTTGGTGCACAACAGCTTGTCCCTGGAGCAGTACCCTTAAAAGGACATATATGTACCTATTAGGGGTAAATTTTTGATGATTACTTTATGAATGGAAAGGTCAATAGAACAGCATTTATTTGAAATAGAAATCTTCTGTAACATAAATGTGAAAAATTAAATCAATCAATCACACATAAAAAATCTGTGTAAATAACACAGAATAGTTGTTGTATGGAAAAATGTGTAAATATTCTTTATTAATGTTTCCCCCAAAACAAAAGCATTTAACAGTAAAGTTTTCATATAGGAATTTGGGAACATCAATGGTCTGGGGTGAAGATACACTACAGTGAGAGATATAATATATACACACACACAGAGACAGAGAAAATGGTTTTAAAATTGTACCTTTTGGTGCACAACAGCTTGTCCCTGGAGCAGTACCCTTAAAAGGACATATATGTACCTATTAGGGGTAAAAAAACAAAAAGGTACAAATATGTTCTTTTAAGGGTACTGTTCCAGGGACAAGCTGTTGTACCCCAAAAGGTACAATTCTGGCCCCTTATTTTTCTGTGTGTATATATATATATTTAGATTTTAACATATATATATATATATATATA
>NW_015505272.1:346862-361130 GCF_001515645.1 Sinocyclocheilus grahami | reverse complement strand
GGTTTTAAAATTGTACCTTTTGGTGCACAACAGCTTGTCCCTGGAGCAGTACCCTTAAAAGGACATATATGTACCTATTAGGGGTAAAAAACAAAAAGGTACAAATATGTTCTTTTAAGGGTACTGTTCCAGGGACAAGCTGTTGTACCCCAAAAGGTACAATTCTGGCCCCTTATTTTTCTGTGTGTATATATATATATTTAGATTTTAACATATATATATATATATATATATATATATATATATATACACACACACACATACTTCAGTGTTAAATGCTTTTGTTTTGGGGAAAACATTAATAAATATATTCATACAGATTTTTTCCCATATAACAACTATTCTGTGCATCTCAAGCTCCTGAAAGAAGAAAAAAAAAAAAGTCCATATGACTAGGCGCCCTACATTTCCAAGTCTACAAAAGCCCATAGGGTTTGGAATGAAAATGTAGCGAGTAAATAATGACAATAATTATTAATATTCATGTATTCATTTCCTCTTTAATGAGGAACAGCATAATCAAATAGTTAAATCAGCATATTTGTCCAAAGTTGAAGATTTACTTTGTTGTCAATGTTTTGATTTGTGACATTTCACTGAACCCCAGTTGAAGGATTTGATGGTTTTGTTACTCAATAACCGATGCATTGGTCTTCAAATCAGACGAAGTGAAGCAACGCTTGTCCTGCGTCAGTCACTTGAATAACCTAGATGTAAAAAGGTCTTGGTCGTTAAAACAACCAACCCATTTGGCCACAACTACAGGAAAGTGTTGAAACCACTAGTGTGGCGATAACCTCTGATGTTAAAGTGAGGTATAGAGTGGGAGGTCTGACGAAACCTGACGACAAAAAAAGTGATATGCAGTGACTCACAGCAGACATGCTGTTTGATAGCTGTACTTGTCCAGGCCTTCTTCCATCACCCACACAGTCCCTCTTCATGTTCACAAAAGAGCCGAGGGCGAGCGAGCAGACAGCGGTATACGGCTCTCGACTCCTCTAAACACCGCAGTCATTACACAGACATGACACAGCACCGCCTCCTCGTGGTAAAACGCAGTTAGTAATAATCATATTCTTTGAGAAAATATCGCTAAATACTTTATCAGTCATACATACGTGAGTTGAGCGGAGAAATGCCATATTTGGTGGTTAGCAATGGGTTGGCTGAGATGGATTTCTGGTTATAAAATACTTCCTCACAGCATTACGACTACATAAAACTGCGAATATACTCCCTCCCTCTAACCTATGTACAGTGTTTGTTTTACGACCCTTTATGTACAGCACTTTGGTCAACTACTGTTGTTTTTAAATGTGCGCTAGAAATAAACTAAACTTGAAATTATGTTATTTTTAATAAGCCAACTCCGTGTTTGTGGGTAGAAAGCATCAGTCTGCTTTTTGGCTGGTCTGTTTTCTAGGATGCCTTTTACAGCAATAACGTCAGCATGCCTCTTATTAAAAAATATCCTTCAAAACACAAGTTACAGGCAAAAGTTTTACCCATTTACTTGCATAGCACATTTACACACATCAAATAGCCTACATTATGAACAACATATACTCTGTTACAATATAATTATCTCATGGACATATCAAGAGACCGATGGCTCGTTTTGATGCAGAATGTGTGAATAAGATTTGCAATGAAGGCAAATTCGAAGCCTCTTTATCTTGGACCAGTTGTCAGGGAGATAAAAACAAGTGCAGATATCGTTGAAATATCAGCAGCTTATAAAATGTAGTACAGTAATGAAGCATGGAGAACATGTATTATTGATCACTGAACATCTAGGTGTATTCTAAACCTGAACCTGAAGTATATTTGGTTAAGAGAGGAAGATTAAAGACTATAAAAGGTTAATCTGTAGGGTTAAATACCAAGGGAAGGCTACAGTTTACAGCAGTGTAATTTTACAACAGTCAGCAGTTATTGCGGTGGAACAACAACAGAAATGTGGCAGAGATCTTCAGTCTGTGAACCAGGAGAGTCTGCAGTCTGTGAAACTGGAGGATTTGCGGTCTGTGAGCATGCAGAGTCTGCAGTATTTGAAGCTGGTGGATCTGCAGGCTGTGAAGCTGGACATTGTGAAGTCTGTGGAGCTGTAGAGTAGACAGTCCGTGGGGTTTCTGTCTCCTGAGGAAGGCTCTGGTTGTCCTGCATGAGCTTTAATAGGCTTTTACCTCTCTCGAGTCTGCTTTTGTCCACCAGCCGGAAAGCCTCCATGAACTCATCAATGTCAATGCTACCATCATTATTTGTGTCGGTGCTGATAACCAGCTCGTTGATGACCTCATCAGAAATCTCCATTTTCAGATAGGCACTGAGCAGTTTCAACGTCTGACGGAAATCCTCAAAAGTGATGAGACCTGAGAGAAACGGAAACACAGGCCATAGGAGTGTGCTGTTCAAAGCCTTCCAACAACATTTTGTCTGTTCTTGCTAGGAATTGTTAATGCCACTGTGTAATCAAAATGGACTGTTCATATTTTAATGGAATATCGCCATGTTGATCATAAATGATTTATTCGTGCACATGTCCTTGCAATATTTCAAAATGACGGGACAAAACTCCATCCCTCCCTGTAACCATTGAGAATTAGTAAACAACAACAATCCAATAAATTTCCAATGGACAAAAGTAAGTCCCACCCTACATTTTTTCTCATTCAAGAAGCCATTTCCCTCAAATATACAGGTCACAATATCGAAGAAAGGACAATCGCAACCTATGTTTCATGCTGACTTTAAAGACCTCCTCAGCAAAACCTTTACCTAATTTGAGTCTTCATCTTATCTGAGTTTGTCCTTTTGAACATATATTTTAAAATATGAGTCATTTGTTTATAAGTAACCATTTTGTAAAGTCACAACGACATTGAAGTAGCTACTGATCTGTCCTTTCATACTGTGACATACATCTTGAGTTTAACAGATTACTGAAATTACTGGGGACTTGATTCAATGCATCGGTTTTTGATTGGATTTTGAGATAAATGCAAGCTTTCAGTCGATTTTAGAGGGGTGGAATTTAAGTGGATAGGGAAAAGAGCAGAAAAGTATTAAAATTAAACAAATACATTTATGAATCACTCATAATAAAATCTAGAAATGTATCCTCAAATTTTGCCCTGGAGGGCCAATGCCCTGCAGAGTTTAGCTCCAACCCTAATCAAACAAACCTGAGCAAAACTCATCAAGGTCTTCAGCAGGATTCCTAGAAAATCACATGTAAGTGAGTTTGATCAGGGTTTGAGCTGAACTCAGGGTAGTGGCCCTCTAGGACTGGATTTGAGGAACCCTGATTTACATTATAGATCAGGTGAATTTTAATTTCATGCCAACTTGAATGAGTTATTATTATTATTATTATTACAACCTGCATATATTTTTTCATACCTGAATTATCTGTGTCCACTATTCTGAAAATGGTCTCCAGTGTGGAGCGATGTCTATACAGCGTCTCCAGCATAGTCTGCTCAATGTGCTGTAGTGACAACAGAGGATAGCAGTTTCTGCAATGTATTGACATTTTACTATGCTAACGCAACAGACGGTGATTAAGTGATCTGCTTTACCTCAGAACTGGGCTTTTTTAGGGCAAGATCACGGAACCAGCCGTGGTAGTCCAGCTTCCCATCAGTGGTGCTGGACACGAGCTGAGGATGAAGCACTCGCCAGGGCAGATCCAGGTGAAGAACTCGCTCGATTGCACTCGCCCAGTCATTCAAACAGATCAGTCCTGTCAGGTCAAAGATCAGACAGAGAAATGCTCATACTCATACATTGACATTACTTTGGCATTTTAACAACTGCAAAACCAGCCACCAAGTTACTAGAAAACCTACCTGCTTGTTAAGTCATGACATAATGAATACTGTTTCTGAGTCCAAGCCTCGACTAATTTCAGTTTAGAATACCATCTCATCTCATCCCTTGTTTATGAGCATTATTTACTCATATCACACATTTAAACTAAACTTTATAAAACCTCACAGTGTACACTATAGTCTTAGAGCTCACAGCATCTCACCAATATTTTAATGATTCATAAAAGATGAATCACTGTCTGGCCATCTGAGATTTCAGTATGATGATAAAGGTTATGATTATGAATTCTCAGTATTATTACAGCACACAGTGAGTGTATATTAGCACCGTTTGTTGCTTGCTTTTGGCATCTGATAGAGCGTTTGGATCTGGAAACATTCAAATGTGATGTCAGACTTAACAAGCGGACTGTTTTCAGAAAATGAACGGTCTGAATTGCATTTATATTCTTTAGTTATTCAGTAAAGTGATATCTTCAAATCACTAGGTGGCAGAATACTGCAGTACTGTATTAAAGTATGCATTTCATGCCAGCTAGTTGTGCGTACCCGTGTTCTCCTTATCAATCTCTTGAAAGGCACTGAGGAGATCTGACTTGTGCACAAACAGTTGCTCTCGTAGGACTTTGAGAGCTGTGTGCTCTGTGCGTTTTACACTGAAAGAAGAAATGAGAGAAGAAATGAGCCAGAAACATGACAATGAAACTCTAACACTGTGACAGCAATAGTAACATTCATATCCAAAATGATTACAACACAACATCTGCTGTAGTTTTTCCAACAAATCCTAAGTCACTACCAAACAACACATTTAAAATTGTGAATTCAAAAAAGTTCAGTGGTTCAAAACCAGGGGGCCCGAGCCCACTAGTATGGGGGTAAGGGAAAAGAGCAGAAAAGTATTAAAATTAAACAAATACATTTATGAATCACTCATAATAAAATCTAGAAATGTATCCTCAAATTTATGATCCACAAATAAATGTAAAGAGATTAACAAAAATTAAACATATTGACGAATAAATAGAATGAGATCCACAAGTAAATCTTAGCGTTTCACAAACATGAAATACATTCACAAATAAATAAAATGCAATTTGCAAATAAAAAACAAATTCACAAATATCTTTTTAAGTCACAAACACAACTTTGCCTGGCATTCATTTGTGGATTGCTCGCTGTGCGTTTGTGGATTTTGAAACATTTCTAGCGTCGAGACACACACCAATCCACAACTGCGTGGACTCCACCCACCGTCTACTCAAGCCAATCAGATAACAGCCATTCTTCGCTGACCAATCGTAGCACGTTCTCGCTATAGCCCTGATTGTAAAGCAAAACGTGATTGGCTATAGCGAAAACGTGCTACGATTGGTCAGCTAAGTGAGGCTGTTATCTGATTGGCTTGAATAGACGGTGGGTGGAGTCCACGCATTTGTGGATTGGTGTGCGTCTCGATGCTAGAAATGTTTCAAAATCCACAAATGCCCAGCGAGCGATCCACAAATGGGTGCAGTGATCTACAAATGCACGGGACGCGATTCACAAATTAATAACAGGCAAAGTTGTGTTTGTGACTTAAAAAGATATTTGTGAATATGTTTTTTATTTGCAAATCTCATTTTATTTATTTGTGGATCTAATTCTATTTATTCGTCAATATGTTTAATTTTTGTTCATCTCTTTACATTTATTTGTGGATCATAATCTATTTATTTAGAATAAAGCAACAATTCTACCCCCATACACTAGGGGCCTCAGCGAACTTCCAAGGGGGCCTCAATATGATTTAAAAGATTCAAAACAAGCATTACATTAATTGCAATCTTCAACTAAAAATAAAAATATGTCTTCATTTCATAAAATTTAGTTTTTTATTTAAAGATCCAGAATTCCCATGATCTTAAAAAAACTAGATACACAAGGAAGCCTAATTTAAAAAGTGTGATTTATAGACTTGGAAAAGTACAATTTAAAAATCTTTAAATCTATTAAATAAAAATCTATATCCTTAATCCTTATCCAGTAAATCATGAAAAACTGGAAGTCATTAGGACTTTGATTATTGTTGTGGACAATGAGGGGCCTTGGAGTCAGAAAGGTTGAGAAGCACATATTTAGTTAGTCAAATGGCTGATGGTAGCATGTGAGTTGATTACTTTTGTGGAAAGCTCAGTCCTCGGGTCATTCTGGTGGCCTGATACTGAACAAAGTAAGGCACAAGATCTGGACCCAGCCTGATGAAGGCTCCTCTGTTACTGCCAACCTCATAGTAGTTAGATGCTGAGAAAATGGTCAGGACCTGAAAAAATACATGGAGGGACAACCATAATCAACCTAATCCAATCAACCTGTCAAGAACATTTCTACAAACATACAAAAAATGTTTGGACATTTAAGCTAAACTATAAATGTCTATTTGCACAACTGAAGCATAGGTGGAAAATGAATTAATTTTGACAAAGCAAATGATTTGAGGGCTTTTTTAAATATTATGATACATTAAAACGATCTTAATGTCCTTCTAAAAGAAAGGAAAAATACAAATGAGAACCCTTTATCTAATTTGTTTCACTAAAATGGAAATTTTTAAGAGAAGCATTTGAGACAATGCTTGTGAAACACAGTAAATGAGAACTTGTATTCTTTAGTAATGAAAGGGCAACCTCTGAAGGATAATTTTACTCTGAGGTCAGCAAGAGAATTACTACATTCTAATTACTACGCTCTAAATTAACATGAGCAGTCATAAGCACATGGACGTAAATGTAAGACTGTGTGTAAAGCCTTTAGAGGAGCATGTTCATATCAATTCACGTATTGCGTAACACACATCTAAAAACTACCAAAAAGAAGTCAAACTGACAAAGTCATCATTTATTTCCTTCTCAAAAGTCTTTCTGAGACTTTCCCAGATCACTGCATTCCTGACCTTACGATTGTGGCAAAACTCGTATCCGTCCTGTTTGCACTCGTGTGAGCGGATGATGAGCTGGAGGCTGTGCCTGTTCAGAAAGTCCTCTGTGACATCAGGACCCCAATAACAGCCTCCGCCACGGACCTCGTTGGGAATGCAACCCTTATGAGACATGGGGTCACTCCACAGCAGGTCCAAAATCTGATGGCACACAAGAGATACCAAACATTAGATGTTTCTTACAAATGACTTCATATCTGTGGGCTGTTATATGTATTCACATAAATACAAAACGAGAATGTGAAACTATTTGCATTGCTTTTAAAAAGAATGTTCCAAATTAGATGCAAATTTACCACACTAGTCTCATGTTAGCACATACAGTGCTAACATTTGTCTTGTGAATATACTTTCAGAGTTTTTTTACTCTGTTATACTTTTTTGTGCATTTTATTATTTAATTTGATGCAATGTCTCATAAAAACCTTCCATACATTATTTGAAATACTCCAAAAGCAATTTGTGTTTATTTTATATACTGAGGTATGAGTTGAAATGAATGGTGCAAAACTACACATGTATTGTATTAGTAGTTGTTCTCACCCAGGGAGCCGGAGTCCACTAGGGGGCCTCAAATTGTCAAAACATTAAAATAAGTCTAAACAACTGAAAAATTAAGCTATTTCTTATTTTAATTCACCTTCTCAACAACTTTTTTCTTTGAAGATTTATAAAAGCAATTTTTTTACACATGGAAAAATCATTTAAATTAATACATCTCATAACTCCTTGGACATTTTATACATTTTATGAACATACATTATTCTAGTTGAACAGTACTTAAAGGGTTAGTTCACCAAAAATGAAAATTCTGTCATTAATTACTCACCCTCATGTCGTTCCAAACCCATAAGGCAGAATGACAGAATTTTTATTTTTGGGTGAACTATCCCTTTAAAAACAAAGGTTCTTTATTAGCATTGATGGTTTCACAAAGAACCTTTAACATTCATGAAACCTTTCCTTTCCACAAAAGATTCTTTAGAGTGGAAATTCTTCAGATTACTAAAATGTTCTTCACATTAAGAAAATTTTTTTTTCTTTTAAAGCTCTTTACTAAAAGCTTCTTTGCAGAACCAAAAATGGTTCTTCTGTCACTGCAAAAAAAACAAAAAAACCTTTTCTAACCTTTATTTTAAAGAGTGTATGTCAAGTTCAAAAACATTTTATTAACATTTAGTGGAAATTCTTCAGATTACTAAAATGTTCTTCACATTAAGAAATTTTTTTTTTCTTTTAAAGCTCTTTACTAAAAGCTTCTTTGCAGAACCAAAAATGGTTCTTCTGTCACTGCAAAAAAAACAAAAAAACCTTTTCTAACCTTTATTTTAAAGAGTGTATGTCAAGTTCAAAAACATTTTATTAACATTTAAAAAAAAATCTGCATTCTGTAAAACTGGAAAAATCACTGGGCCATTGAATATTGTTATGGATAATGGAGGTCAAAAAGGCTGAACCACTGTTTTAGTAACCTACATTTAGTACTGCAAATCAGTCAAACCACGAACAGTATCTACAACAGCACAAATGAAGCCCACCTGTTTCCACTCATCATTGCCGGTGTCGGTAAACTCTGATGATTCTGGTTCAGAATCAGATGACAGAGCAGAGCTCAGAATGCGGTGTGACTTGCTGAAGCTGGACAAGCTAAACTCTGCTTGTCTACGGCGAACCTCAAACTCCTCCTCAAGCGTCCGAGCCACGGTGCTTGAGAAGTCTTGAAGGGAGCGTCTTTGAAAACTTTCTCGAGCATCAAACGGTTTGGGAAAGGTCAGCGAGCCCCCTCTGTTCTTACAGATGATCATCTCAACATAACGCTCTGAATCTGCATATACATTAGTGCGTGACGGAGTCTTCTTCTTCGGAGGCCTCAGAGAAGACACATACTATAGAAAGACAACATCCATCAGTTAAAAAATTTAAAATAGATGATGTTCATGCTTTAACGACATGTTAACCATTCGTTCGACTCACTCTGTGTCTGTCCACTCGAGCGATCAGAGCAAGATCGGTGGTATCTGAGATTCCTCCATGAACTATCAGCACCCGTTGGTCGATTACTGTAACTAAAGGCAACCAGCTGAAGATTTTCTGGAGCAACTTCAGGATGCGCTTCCCATGCAGCTTAAAGCAATTGAACAGATGAGAGATTTATGGTAACAATGCACATCAAATAACTGTCCACATTATGTGAAGCTTAGAGCACGGCAAAAGAACAGAGCATAACACATTACTGATGATGTTAATGAGTTATTATCAAATCATCATATCGCAGCACAGTTTCTATCATTAGCTATTATCATCAAATTAAAACTAAAACCATTCAAATATAATTACTTAAACATTAAATGAAATAAAATAAATCTAAAAAACATAACTTTACTAGTTTCCAAGTCAGCAATACTCATTTTGTTTAGTTTCAGTTTTAGTACTAAAATCACTGAAACTAAAAAGTCTAACTTAATATAAACTACAAAAACATATTTAAAAATAAGACAACATATTCACAACAAATTCCTAAATGTTTTACTTAAATAAAAAACCCTGAAGATATTAGAAAACAAAATCAAAACCAACCCTTGACTAGTAAAGATCATACCATTGTCCTATTGCTTAACCTGCAATTTTCGGGAACACTTTGCTTAAAACCTTTATATATAATGCATTATAATAGTAGTATTTATGCCTCATAATGTTGTAATGCATGATTGTATCTCATGAATAATTTGATACAACAGTGATAATACATTATAATACTTACTGTATCTATTCAATGGTACAGCTTTAGAAAGTATAATGCATTAAAACACATTATACTAGACAAACAAACCTTTAAATATTATAAAGCATTTTAATTTTGGTTACAATTATTTATGAAAAGATATAATGCATACAACATACATTATGAATACCAAGTAGTGTTTCCCAATTTTCTTTTAGAATACTAGAATAAATATAGAATCATAGCCGTATATTAAATTCCCTACTAATCAAACGTCAAACAAAAGTTTATTCATTTACCAGCTAGTTAACAACCACAACTTCTTTAAAATGCTAATATAAATATATTATCTTTCCAATGTTAAAAACGAATTCATCCATATATTCACTTTCCTACTAAGGTGTCATATATGCAGTCAAAGGTTTGTTCGTTTACCATCTAGTTAGTTAACAGCCACCAGTGACAGAGTACAGAAAGTCTTGAAGCCTGCTTGTTGTAATCCTCTTACCGAAGACTGGCCCACATTCTGTGAAAATAACTGCAGGAGAACTGACCAGAGTTTCCCCTTTTAAACTGTAAGTCTAAGCAGGCCACTTGCTGTTAATGTGTTTACTTGCTGTTAATATGTGCTGTTCTGGGAAAGACAGTGTCAGGATATCCCTTACTGTTTCATAATGGAGATAAACAGCTAACACCATATGGTAAACAAACTCTTAGGAACAGGAAGCTGAGGAATTACAGCGCACAGACATTAGATGTAGGCCTAAACAATGACCTACCTTGTATTTGTTCAGTACTTCTTTGGTGAAGCCATACCTTCGAAGAGAAAATGTCATGTTTTCACAAAAACAAAAATCCAAAGTGCCATAAGATTTTTCTTGTAGAAAAGGGAAAAAGACCATTTGATTTGACCATTTAAGTTGATGGCACTGAGAGATTCAGATGAAACACAGTCTTTATAGTTCTGAAGTTATTAGTAAAAGTGTAAATTATCGCATTATAGAGCCACAAAAATCAGTACACTGCCTCATCTAGACCAGTGGTTCTCAGCCTTTTTGACTCCAAGGACATCCTCCTATTTGAAGGCCATCCTTTCTGTACCTCTAGTACTTCTGTTGTACGCTGTACAAAAATATTTTTTTGAAGTTGTAAATAAGGTAAATAAAGATTACTGGAGTATGTTTTACATGAAAATACTATTACAATGTGATATTTGCAGTTTCTTTGTAATCCATTGATAAATTTACTAGCAATTTCTAAGTGAAAATGGTTTCTACACCAAATTATTATTTTTTCAGTGTAATCATTTTTTTTCTTTTTAAATCTCAGTTTAATGTTGCACATTATAAAAAAATAAACCTTTATTGAGACCACTCTGGAAATACTCACCCACACATCGTTCCAAACCTGTAAGACGAATGAAGATGTTTTTGATGAAATCTGAGAGCTTTTTGACCCTGCATAGACAGCAGTGTAACTGAAATGTTCCCAGGCCCAGAAACATGGTTAGGACATCGATAAAACAGTCCATGTAACATCAGCGATTCAAATGTAATTTTACGAAGCTGTGAGAATACTTTTTGTGTGCTAAGAAACAAAAATAATGACTTTATTCAACAATTCGGTTGAACCACTGATGTCACATGGACTATTTTACCGAAGTCCTTGCTATGTTTCTGGGCCTGGGAACATTTCAGTTATGTTGCTGTCTGTGCAGGGTCAGAAAGCTCTCGGATTTCTTAAAAAAATATCTTAATCTGTGTTCCAAAGATGAACGAAGGTCTTATGGATTTGGAACGACATGAGGGTGAGTAATTAATGACAGAATTTTCATTTTTGTGTGAACTATCCCTTTAAACCCTCTTGTGGTTAAGAACCACTGCTATAGACACCATTATTTAAGTGGCTTATTTGAGACTATTTAGTAATTCAGAAGCAATTTTCAAGAGTGTCTATAAAACATGCATGTGTGAAAAAATAATACTATGATATTTAGATTTCCAGCGATATCGTTGACTATCGTCGATTGCAAATATAATACTGAACTGAGCTGGAAGATGACATCACTGAATTCAATGATGAACTGCCTTGAATTGAAAACTGAGTGTTTTTATTAATGACACACTATTTTCCTATTTAATACTGTAAAGCTGCTTTCCCTTTAAACCCTCTTGTGGTTAAGAACCACTGCTATAGACACCATTATTTAAGTGGCTTATTTGAGACTATTTAGTAATTCAGAAGCAATTTTCAAGAGTGTCTATAAAACATGCATGTGTGAAAAAATAATACTATGATATTTAGATTTCCAGCGATATCGTTGACTATCGTCGATTGCAAATATAATACTGAACTGAGCTGGATGATGACATCACTGAATTCAATGATGAACGGCCTTGAATTGAAAATTGAGTGTTTACTGTTGTCCTTTTTTATTAATGACACACTATTTTCCTATTTAATACTGTAAAGCTGCTTTGACACAATCTGTATTGTTAAAAGTGCTATATAAATAAAGGTGACTTATAGAGTGTGTGTTAGTAAATACATGTGTTTAGCACATTTCCATTACCTCAAATTAATGATGTGATCTTCATGGTTTCCTCGATTAAGATAAACGTCTCCAGGAAACACAAGCAGAAAAGCAAACAATATGAGCAGAATCTCCATGGAGTCTTTGCCTCGGTCCACATAGTCTCCATTGAAAACATAGGGTTTCTCCAATGACGGCATTCCATTCTGGCAAAATAAATAGAGCCCAAATCCATAGGAATAGATATACTTAAAGACATGCTTTATCAGGTTAAGACAATCTTGTAGCTGAGTGTAAAATGTAATACATACCTTGTAAAATATTAGTAGCAAGTCTTCTAATTGTCCATGTAAATCACCTGTAATAAAGTTCATAAATGTATTTAGAAGTGGCATCGAATAGTATTATAATAAAAAACTTGAAATGTGTCAGCAACTCTCACCACAAATGGTTATTTCTTTGCTATGGCATGTAGAGACTCGGTTGATATTTGGCAACACTCTGAGCAACTTCCATGTTTCCAGAAGAAGCTGAAGAACGTAACGAGAGTGAAGCTGCTGCTTGGAGAAACCAGAAGTGTACATGGTTATAGACACCGAGCGTTATCTGACTATCATGAAACATATTTAATGCATCCTCATGGAGCACCTACTTGTTTGTTTTTAAAGGCCTCTACAAGATCAGCAGCCTGATCCATATCTAAAGGAAAGGTTAGCCGTGGACCAGAGTAGATGTCTGGCACATCGATATTGGTGTAGCTGAAGTATCTCTCCCACTCTGCATCTCTGCAAACCTCGTTTTCTCTGAAGATATGTGAGATCAGATTTCCTACATGGTTGAACATATATGATGTGTTTAGCATGGATAAATTCCAGGGGAAAACTATAAATATGTTATGTGTTTATATACAACAGCTTCTTTTACGTTCACTGCTTGATGGAGTGAAGTTATCCATCAGGTAACCAAGAAAATTGTATAACTGTGTGAGAAAGTGAGAAAAGAAATGTCACATAGTTGTTCGCAGTTTTCAGAGTTAAATTAAGTAGACTATCAATTCATTCACTCACTCATTCAATTGTTCATTTTTTTATCACTCTTAAACCTGCTAGTTTGCAAGTTTTGGATAGTTTTTACATCTTTCTTTGCTACGCGGAAGTATACTATTTGAATGTGCGTGACTTCCGATTCATTAGCAGCTACAGAAGATTGTCAAAGTGCAGTTAAAGTAAAACGATTTGCGCTACAAACCAATGTGTTTATGATTATTATAATTAATTAAAATAATATGAGAAAAAAATACCAGTTTGCAATATTACCCTTACCAAAAAGTAGTATACTTCAAGTTTATTTTATTAAGTATACTTAAGTAAAGTTCAAGTATATTTTAAGTATACTTTATGTAGCAAGTATACAAATATCAGTGTATTAGTAGTATACTTATAAGTGTACTATTTCAATACTCCTTGGGACTAAATTGGCCCACTTTCTAGTATATAAAAGTATACTTTAAGTATACTTTAAGTATAACAGTAGTAAACTTTGAGTACACAACTAGTTTACAACAAAATGTTTAGTTTGTACTGCAACTATACTAAAAGTGAACTTATAGGTATACTGATAGCTTACTAATTAAATACTTGTAGTAGCATTTTTAGTACACTTTGAAGTATAGTCTCAGTAAACTACTAGTTTTTTTGTTTTATACTGCAAGTATACTCGTACGTGAACTTTACATCATACTTTAAGTATACCACTATGTCCCTATTTAGGTATTAATTTGTATATATTTTGTTACATGAATATGTGAACATACTAAACATCAGAAGAACAGGGTATCTGCTTGTAAACAAAAACATTTTATTCTAGCTTCATGCACTCTTTTTTTAAACACTTGAATGTGGATAAGTTTCATAAATAAAAAAAGAAAGAAATAAACAACATTTTGAACAAAAATCTGAAAAAAGACTATGAATTGGATTCAGAATGATAATCAAAACGTAGATAAAGTTGATCAACACCCAAAAGCTTGACAGTCATTATTACCTCTTCGTTGGTCGACATTTTATTCCATAATGTTACACAGTTTTGATGCTGTTTTATGTCTGATGATCGTGTTAGATTACATGTGGAAGCATCTGTTGTTTCGGTTTCTTCTTCACTTGTGTTTTTTGGAAATTCTGTACAGAAGATGTGTACTAGC
>NW_015505272.1:326205-337862 GCF_001515645.1 Sinocyclocheilus grahami | reverse complement strand
ACTATGTCCCTATTTAGGTATTAATTTGTATATATTTTGTTACATGAATATGTGAACATACTAAACATCAGAAGAACAGGGTATCTGCTTGTAAACAAAAACATTTTATTCTAGCTTCATGCACTCTTTTTTTAAACACTTGAATGTGGATAAGTTTCATAAATAAAAAAAGAAAGAAATAAACAACATTTTGAACAAAAATCTGAAAAAAGACTATGAATTGGATTCAGAATGATAATCAAAACGTAGATAAAGTTGATCAACCCCCAAAAGCTTGACAGTCATTATTACCTCTTCGTTGGTCGACATTTTATTCCATAATGTTACACAGTTTTGATGCTGTTTTATGTCTGATGATCGTGTTAGATTACATGTGGAAGCATCTGTTGTTTCGGTTTCTTCTTCACTCGCGTTTTTTGGAAATTCTGTACAGAAGATGTGTACTAGTGCCTCTAAAATATAACAATGAAAACACAGATTCTCGGAGCACAAGTATAGCTCAAATATATTTAGACTTTTTCTAAGTATAAGTCAAGTATACTTAAATGTCATTTTAAGTATATTTCTGAGAAATACATAAAAAGTAGACTAAAAGTATACTTTCCTATTTTTAGTTTAAAAGAAGTATACTAATGGCACGCTTGTATAAACTTCTTTTTCGTAAGGGTAAGCAGCAAAATGGACTGTTTTTGTATAATAACTGGAAGCAGGATACCGGAAGCCGCGCACATTCAAGTTGCAAATGGCTGCGCCCGTTCTTACGTTAAAAATAGTGTGGAGAATGGATTTCTTACTTTGATCTGGTCTTGTAGGTCTGCGTACTCCATGGACTGGAAGATGTTCCAGGTGTATCTGCGTCTCATTTCCATGCGAGCCGCATACTGTCGGTACCAGCGCTGGATCAGCACCGCAGCCTTCATTGCTTTCAAGAGAACACGACTGAGGTCAGACTCAGAAATAAATAGGCTATAATTCAGCAGATTTGCTCTAAATGCAATAGTTTTTGTGTCGGGCTTCTAGAATTACACCCAATTTAGCATCATTTGAGAGATTATTATTTATACACTGAAAAAAAGCGGGTGTAGGATTAGTTTGTAACATTTTTTGCTAGTAAATTTCACAAGTAATTACAAATCCATTGAATTAAACGTGGAATTTAAGTAAATTAAGTAAAAAGACTTAAATAGTAGGTTACTTTCTTGTGAAACATACTCCAATAATGTTTCTTTTATACGCTACAACTTAGACAAGCAATTTTTTTTATAGTGAAGGCCTATTGAAAGTCTTATAACTCTGTGTATAGTAGCCTATGTAATACCCAACAATAGTCAAATAGACATCATGGTCATAAAAGATGAATTTTTCTTACTTCTCGCTGCTGCAGACAGGCATGAAAAAGAAGACATGTTGAAAATGTAAATGAGGTACTTATATATTGACACTACACAGAAATAGACAACCGTGTTCTAATTCAATAGCGGCGAGAGATGAGGTTTTACACAAGCTTTGCTGGACTGGTAAAAACTCACCTGGGCTGACATTTCCATCTGTTTTAAGAAGAGAATTCATTTAGGTCAAATTATACAAGCTAAATAGTCTTGGAATAAACAGAACTCACTGGTACAGTATATATCATTCTTTGAATGACTCTAGCCATTCATATTATTGTTATTGAAAACATTTTACGTTACATTTAGTCATTTAGCAGACGCTTTTATCCAAAGCGACTTACAAATGAGGACACATTTTTGAGGATTTTACCTTTATCAAATTTTCTATTGAATTCGCTGGTTTTTGTGACACCACACCCCATGGCTTCTCCTGAAGGTAGAAAATATGAAAGTCAGTATAACAAGCACTTTTATTAAGCACTTGTATGAAACAATGATTTATATTTGTATATGTTTATTTGATACAAATCACATTACAAAATAATGTGGATTGGATTTGTTAAATGGTTAAGAAACCATTGTACCACTATAAAAAATAAATAAATAAATAAAAAACAACCACAAAAAACACTTAATTCAGTAATACACAATTTACACAATACATTATTTATATTATTCATTTAATACAAAAATTTAGACCAACAGACGTACTCTAGTAAATCATATTACTGTACTGTACAATATTTTCAAGCTTTTGACAACAGGCTACACTAAATGTCATGTTGTTGCGCACGTTAATGAGATCCAGAGAGCGAGTTAATCTGGGTTCATTGCTCAATCCTCCTTATAGAGCAGACGACGTCAACACGCACCTGTGCCTCTGTGAAAGCCCACAAGCTTCAAACCCTCAGTGATGGCCCTGCTTCACTATAAACCAGCTTCTGTTATTCATTAAAATAGTTAACATTTGAGTATCTATCTCACAATTTTAAAAAAACATCAAGAGTCAGAGATGAATGGAGAGTATTTTAAGGTATTTTTTTTATTAAATACTGAATAACTGGGGATTATGGACTATGGATTTATAGACTTATTTGTAAGGAAGGTTATTCATTAGCTCACCAGACATCACAATAATTTAGTGTAGTGTAACAGACATGCTCGTTCTGAGGTTATACCTCTTAAAAGAGCTGTTGATAAAAGCTCATGCGACGTGCATTTTGAATCTTGTTCACAGTAAAATGAAGCAAGACTGCTACTATAAAAAATATTCTATGAATTCTACAAATAATAAGACATGATATTTATAACATAATTTAACCCATACTAAATCCTGCCTATTTAAAAAAAAAAAAATGGTTTAAGATTTCACACCAGTATATCACCATTAATTTAGTTTTAGTATTTGGTGCCTTTCCATGCATTTCTTTTGAATTGAATGATAATATGAAGGGCTGTGTAAATCATGTCAGCAAAACAGTGTCCTTAAAACTCCAAGCCATAAAAGGTTGCAGCCAGAGATGATAAATCATGGTAGGTAAAACTCACCTGGTGCGTTTCTCTTTTAATCAAGGAAATCCCAGAAGCTTTATTTCCATCACATTAACATGTCAACCAAAGGATTGTATCTGCATTCTGTACCCCATCGGTGCTTGAGTTAGTCAATGCGAAGAGTAGTAATGCAAAAAATTCAGCTTGTAAGGACACAAAGAAAGTATAGTCACACGCTCCCCCATGTGCCCCGAGAAACCTTCAATGTCCTGTGCAAAAATCCACTATTTTCATTCAAAAATAAGAGAAGACCTTGTGTCAAACTCCCGAGGTCTTCAGTAGGTATGTTTGTTTGTCTGCGTCTTAACAGTCTTCATCTGTGTAGCTGAATTAAGTGAACAAGCTCTGAAGGGATTAAGGGTAATAGCTTGATGCGACTTGACTAGACTTTTGTACAGGAAAATGGCACTTTCCTAAAGGAAGTAGGTTGGTGTAAAGTATAGCATGTAATAAATCCAAAATAATGCATTACACAAAAATAAATCATTTGAGGTGAGAGCATTTCTTGTTATGACGTGCACAAGATCCAGAAAGCCCTCAATGATTACAATTAACAATTATTTTAATATTGTATTCAGTTCAATTCAGTACAGTCAGTTCAATTGTGTATTACATGTAGAAGAGAGAGAATCCATCATATATGTTTTTAATGTGTAAATATATATCATAATAATCGTTCAGTAATGCATGCAGTATTATAAAGGCGCTCCGCACCGTGCCTAACAACGCCCCTTAGCTCTTATAAATTCACTGTACACCACAGCTTCTTTGGGCTTGCTTTAAAGGGGTCATATGATGCAATTTTTCTGAATCAGCTACTGTTTTGTTATTAGTTTAAGTATTTGCTATTGACTGTTCAAATGAGGAGTTTTGCGCATCGTGTGTGTGTGAGCGAGCAAGACAGAGAGAGAGAGAGAGAGAGCGAGAGCGAGACACATCACAGTGGAGTCAGCTGTCTTAACCGTGGCTTGTGTACTGCAAACACATACTAGCTTCATCACTGTGTCTGTCACGAGACTCTGTTCCCCTTTCGGGCTCTGTCTTTACATTTATTTTGAAAGATGAAGCTCGCGATTATGGTAAGGGTAGAAAGACTTTGTAGAAAACTAAGCGTATGAGAGAGGCGGGGCATAGAGGACCTACAATAATGTACAGTATTTGAAAAATAATGTTTTTTTAACATTAAAGCATGTCAACATATTCTGTTACACCAAATACACAAAATAATGATCTTTAAAAAAGCATCATATGACCCCTTTAATATATTACATAAGTATACATTTGTGTTGACAAAATAGAGCAAAAACAGCCAATATTATTTCTGGTAATATTAAGTCACTTAATATTAACTTCTTATTTATTAAAGTTATTAAAATCAGTTATACATTTGCAGTTGTGCTGATATTGGTAATTTTTTTTTTAATGATTCTTTCCAAATATAGCTATAAAAGTCATCAATTAAAAAATCAAGTACTTTCCCTATTGAAACAGGATATAGGCTTTATCACAATATCTTGCAGCCCTACTTTTTAGATATTAAAATACGACTCATTTCCATTGTGAAAAGCAGAAGAGAAGCAGAAGTTGTTGGGTAGTTCAGAACTAAGCTGTGTGAAAATTATGGCTGAGCTGGTCAAGGGAACGAGTCATTCCATCACATACAGATCTGTAAACAGAAAAGAAAGACCATTAACTGTAGAAAATCTGAAAAAATGTCAGTAAGACAGAACAGTCACAGTTCCATCACTAATGATTGCAAGAAACAGAAGTTTCCAAAGCATAGAAAAGACATGCGACCTAGTTATTCACACCAATTCATGTGATGCTCCTTGCAAAAGCTGACAGACTGATGTCAACTGAGTATTGCGAAATTCCCTTAATGTCAAAATAATATCAGAGAAGCCATAGCAACCTCTTACATTATGACAGAAATGTTGTTTCATCCAACAAAATCACTTATATTACCAAACCAGCCAACTGGACATCATGAAAGCATACCACATAACATGACGGTGGTAACATATGTAAAATCAATCTTAAGCAGCATATGTTTAATGAAAATATGTTTTCAAATTTTTTTTATGTTTTAAAATATGTTTTAAAAATCATGTAGTGATATGGTTTGTTCTTACATCTCTGACAACTGTTGTGTACTTCTCAGGAGTGGCGGCACTCATGACGGCTGTATAAACCGTGATCCTGGAAGGAAGATCATACTCACATTAAAAAGCTTTATTACAGAATGTGACCTTAAGACACACCTCTTTAACTAACACTTATACAGTGGGGAGATACAGTCCCCTCCACTAATATTGGCACCCTTGGTAAATATGAGCAAAGGCAGCTGTGAAAATAAATCTGCATTGTTTATCCTTTTGATCTTTCATTAAAAAAATTCTAACCTATCACTGAAGTAATAAATGTTTTAGTACACCAGGGTGACTAGGAGCATGAAATTGTCCAGCCATGACGTCCTGTTCCACAGGATTATAAATATGAGGAACACAAAGGCCAAATTCCCTTAATCACCCATCACAAGGAGTAAAACCAAAGAATATAGTTCTGATGTGCAGAACAAGGTTGTTGAGCTTCGCAAAATAGAAAGTGGCTGTAAAAAAGAGCTAAAGCATTGAAAATACCCATTTCCACCAACAGAGCAACAATTAAGGGGTTCCAATCAACTAAAGATGTTACAAATCTGCCTGGAAGAGGACGTGTGTTTATATCGTCCTAATACATGCTGAGGAGGAGAGCTTGAGTTGCCAAAGACTCTCCAAGGATCACAGCTGGAGAATTGCAGAGATTAGTTGAGTCTTAGGGTCAAAAAGCCTTGTTTGGGAGGGTTTCAAGAAAAGTTCTCCTCACTCATCCAAAAACAAACTCCATATTCAGTTGTCAGACATGACTTCAAATGGCACTGGCTTCTATGGTCGGATGAAACAAACAAAAAAAAAAGCTTTTTGGCAGCAAACCCATCAGACAGTGATAGTGATAATGTTGTGGGCCTGGGGAAGTCGTGGCCTAATGGTTAGAGAGTCTGACTCGTAACCCAAAGGTTGCAGGTTTGAGTCTCGTACCGGCAGGGATTGTAGGTGGGGGGAGTGAATGTACAGCGCTCTCGTCCACCTTCAATAAAGTAAGTTAGTAAAGCTAGATGAGTTGAGAATCAGTGTTGAGTTGTTGGGCACCAGACATGAAAGAGGGTGAGAGTTCAACAGAGATCAATGCTTGGACTGTTCTAATTTACAGCTGAGTGGCTTAAACAATGAGTGTCTGTGAAGTTGTACGTGTGAATAGGCAGAAGCTTCACATGACTGGTTTCTACAGAATCTCCAGGAAATTCCTAAATTCGGCATTGCATTGTTAAATTCTAATATTATAACCTCCATGAGAAGGAAGTGTGCTCATGTTTGTACTACTGGTTACCACATACGAGAAATGAGCACTCTACATGAGGCCATTACACAACCATAAAATATCATGTGATAGGTGAAATGCTGCATTACTCTCCTCCTTACCTATTACATACTGGATTCATGGATAAAACCTGTAACAATGAAAAAGAAATGATCACTTAACACATCAGTCAATAAATTATGTAATAGGATTGCATGCTTTCACAAACACAAGGGAAGTCTCATTAAAGTTTCATCTTTTTTAATATCTAAATCCAGAAATGACTATGATAATAACAAACAAGAACACATTTTGTAGTACATTATTAACAATGTAGGACAGAAATAAATGCCACAACCGATGACAATAATAGGCAGACAAAATGGATTTATTCATTTACCTGATACAGAGAATCCATACTAATATGGTTTTGACCAGTGGCATTCAGTGCTTTCATGGCCACATATCTGAAACAAGACCAGGACATGTGAAAAGCAATCCCTAAACTGTTCGGTTAAATAATCACACATTTGTGCTTTCATGTTATTAATAAAAATGTATTGTCTGCTTGCCTTCGTTCGTCTCGTTTAGGGGCGGGTAGCCAGTGGTCATAATTGGTTTCAACTCTATACCAGCTATAATAAGCAACAGTAAAAATCAGAGGCTTAGTAATGTAAAAACCTTAAGGACAACACAAGTATTATATGAATGAGAGCCTAATGTTGCACTGGCATCGCTTTATGTCTTTCATTTTAATTTATGTAATTACAAAATTATGGTTGGTGCTTACTATCCATTAAGTGGATCAAGAGGCCAGATGTCAGCTGATCCACTTCGGTCTCTGGTTATGACCACACCCTCACCAGCATGAACACCACCCAAAATGTAATAAACATCTGTAATGATCGGCACCTTGGCCAGTCTCAATACTGCATCCTGGAAATCCACAGCTGCTTCAAGAGTCTAAAGAAATCAAAAATATACAGATTTATTCAATGCAAAAGTCTCTTTTTGCACCAGTAAGTAAATGTATTTTGAAATACTGAATTATATTTAGAATTTTATATACATTTGTTCTCTCACCTCTCGCACTAGCCAGCTAACTGGAGAACTTTTTAATAAAACTGCTGAAATTACATTCTCCCACCAATGTCCCTTATCTGTAGAAATATAGATATAAATTAAAACCCCACAAAATTCACTAGACCATGTCTTTTTAAAAAATCAACTTACTGCGTTCGTTGCCAGACACTGTAAACTTGTTGGGGCTCTGTCCTGTCCACAGCCCAACATAACCAGCAAAAGTAGTTCCTCTGTATGCCACCTGGAGAGAAACGACTTGCAGATTCAAGAGTATAATATAATATAATGTAATATAATATAATACAATGTAATATATAATTTAACAATACCTTTCCATTTTTAATAAAAAGTACATCTAGAGTAAGATTTCTGAGCACATCGTGGGGATAATCCAGGTTTCTGCCATGGTATATATTGCCCTTTGTATCCTGAGTTACAATACTGGTGCAAAAGCTATTAAAAAAAAAGCAAAGCAGCCACAATTAATGTTGAAAAAAAAGGTTGACAACTAAAACACTTCAAGAGAGCTACTGTACCAAAAAGTGAAGTACTTACGCAGATACTTCATAGGCAAAGTTCAACAGCACAATATCTGCAATGTCAGTGCCATAGAAGGATGCCATGCCCTGTATTTCTCCAGCATACGGCTGTGGGATGTATTTCTCCAGAGCGTTCACTATCGGTTTAACTGCATCATGAACCCATTTGGGAACAGTTGAGCTGCAAAAGAGGGTTTGTAAGACATAAATGTGGATCTAGGTTGATGACAAACAAAATTTACAAAGTTAAAGAACTTATGGTAACACTTTAGTATAGGGACTAATTCTCACTATATTATCTAGGCTAGTTGCTTATTAGCATTTCTATTATTAACATATTGGCTGTTTATTAGTATTTATAAAGCACATATTCTTCATTACCATATTCCACATCCCTAATCCTACCCAATACCTAAACTTAATAACTACCGTGCTAACTATTACTAACAAATTAGAAGTTTATTCAGGCGAGAATTGGACTTTAAAATAATATGTGACCGAACATTTCATTAAAAAACAGAGGGGAATGTCAGCAGCGCTTTATTTTTTATCACTTGCATTTTAATGCGTTGCAAACTTAAGTATTTGGTGACATTCTGTGATATTTAAACTTGTCAGCTAGGTAAAATGATTTAATGGCCAAACTGGTTCTGGTCAAAATCGCAAGAATGCAAACGAAAGCAACATGTTCTCGTAGCGTGCGTGTGGTTATCAGACGGTCTGATACTTACTCGATCACTTCAGATGCAGCTTTTCTCAAGAAATCGATGTCATAGAGGTTCTTCAGAGGAGTCCATCGCTGATCTGCAGGCACGTCCAGACTGATATTTACCACTGGAGGAGAGAAATCAGCTGTCGATACGCAGAAAGCTGTCACGCCGAGCAACAGACAAATCTCTAGCTTCATGGTGAATACTGAACACTAACAGTCCTTGTGATGGTGACATCTGAACATGCGAAACCAAAGACTCCTTCACGCTCTGCCCAACTTCTGTATTTGAAAACGGAACTGAAGTGATTGTTGTGACAGTAACATATTAGCCAGAAGGGGGTGGTGTCCACTGTCCACACACTTGTGCCTAACTTTTTTGGTTTATTGCGGTGTGAAATCAAATAAAATTGCTTCACGCGTAAAGCTTTGCTGTGAATAAAGGTTCTGTTGATCATGAAGCTTGGTCCGTCCGATTAATGTTTCCATCCTGGAATCATTTCAGTACAGTTCGCGTTATTTAGGCTATGGGTATATTGGAAGATTTTCATTGGTTCTCCATTTACATATTTCTGTGGTCGCAATTATTCATTCAACAAAAACTAAAAAGTAAAAGAAAAACGTACAGGCTAATCAAAATATTTATTACATTTCTAACAATACAGCCATGATGTCAAACCCAGAAGATTAATTCTTCATGGGTTCCCTCGAGACGTTCCTGGGATTCAGTTCATGAGTACGGTCCGTGCTAAACATAACTTGACGATACATGGGCTTTTTGTAATAGAACATAAACTGCAGTCTGCACAGTTACACACCGTTCTTATATTTACCGATTACAAACATACGTTAAAAAAAATATGCATAACTACGATTTACAAAAACGATTGTTGATTAAAATATATATTTTTACTACAGATTTAAATGTAAAACATTTTTTTTAAAGAAAACAGAACGCGACATTTTGTATTATAATGTAATGTAGCTTTTTTTCTTTTCTTTTTTTCCTGGTAGGACTCTTGCGTGCAATTCTCGCAAAGCGCATGCGCACTCGAGTCCACACGTTATATCAGCAGCTGTTGACAGCAGAGAGCGCATGCATGTGTTTACTGTTGCGTTGCCACCCACACCGTCAGGAGAGATTTTTGAGTAAGTTTGCTTGTTGTCAAGAATATTTTTACTGATGTGTGTTTTTTGCGATCCATGCAGGATAAACACTGGGCTTTTTGCACATCAAAAGCTGCTGATCATCACCGCATTCACACAGTGCGCTTAGATGACATGCGTTATGTCACTGAAGTTCGTTGTTTTCTTAGGTGTTTGTGCATTGACGACATGTATAAATGTTTTATTTGGTAATGCTCACATTCTTAAGATCATTTACAAATATCTTCCCTCGGAAAGTGTGTTTTTCCCTAAAAACACTTTCAGTTTTAATGTGTCCGCAAAGACATGTAATGTTGTTGTCCTTGAGGAGGAGTCTTGATATAATAAATGTCATTTCCGGACATTAGCTAAGCAGGTTATATCACAAGCAGATTAAAAACGAACTTTTCCATGAACCTTATTCCTGTAAGAATCTCTATTCATATTTTTAGCCCTTTCTCTGGGGTGTTGTACAAACGAGTGTGACTATGTAATGGCAGCTGTCATTTCACACACTCTCGTGTTTTAGCAGCAAGGTTCTGTCCAGTGTCCAGATAGATCATGAAGATCGCCGTTCTCGACTGGTCAGACCGGGCAGCAGCTGCTCAATCAGGCTCTGCAGGGAGAAACTGACGCTGACGCACGAGAACCTCAAGGTAAATTGTAGGAGGAAAGCTTAAAGTTATATATTGTTATTGTTTTTGAAAAAGCATAGTGAAATTTTGAAATACTTTTTGTTACATTGTTTATGAATTGCTCCCAGGTATAAGTAATGGGTTGGACTGCAGATTCACAATAACATAATTTTGCAAGGTCCTTCTTGACAAAATGAATAGTTTATATGAGTATAATAGTCTGAGCTATTCATTAGCTCATATTTTCTTTCTTATCTAGTTGACTAACGTCTGCACAATGGTAAATGCTGAAATGACTATTTGGCTTAGAATTGGAATCATATTAAAGAGTTCCAAGTCACTAAGCAGTCATTCTTGAGACATGGGACAAAACAGGTCCAGCAAGGGTAACTGCTATTAGGTTTGAAAATAAAAATATTTTCAATTTTAAATGTCATGAGGGATTAATAATAGAATGTATTTAGCACAATTATCACCTTCAATTTAATTTTCTCATTATTATACCAAATCTATGTTTCTTAATGTCCTCTCACTACATCTAAAACAGTGTGTCCACAGAGAAGGGTTCAATCATTCATATGTAATAAAATTGATAAAAATGTTTTTTTTAATGATGAAAAAGAGCTTGTTTTATCAAAAGCAACCCTTAATAAAATCTCCTATCAAAGCAAGGTTGTTTTTTAACATGCATGTTTAATACGATTTTAAAGTTGCGTCCCCACTTTTTGTCAACACCGTCAGACATTCAATAAAATGTAATAGAATCAGAGAATATCGGGCAGCTGTCACTCTAAAGGACCCCCTTGCCACAGTTCACCTCTGCAGAGTACATCAGTGTCAGACAGGCTCTGCGAAGTTTCATAGTTTTAGAATATTTTAAATCCTAATGTTCAAATTTCCTGTGTCACAGCCATGATATGTCAACACCATCTTCCAATTTCTGAGGAAATTATTTGAAATATTTAGATAATTTGATTCTCCTTAAGCAGGTTCCATTAGCATCTAGCATCAACAGAAAAAATAAAATGGCTACTACATGAACTCCATTGGTTTTGTGAAAGAAATGCCAAATTTGTCAACACCGTCAGATGTCACCACCATAAGATTTTGAGTGATATATCAAAATACTTAAATGTGACTCTTAAATAAAAGCTTTATAAACAATAACATACTCACTGTTTGATGTGTTTGTTTTAATACAGTAATT
>NW_015505272.1:280138-320867 GCF_001515645.1 Sinocyclocheilus grahami | reverse complement strand
ATTTCCTGTGTCACAGCCATGATATGTCAACACCATCTTCCAATTTCTGAGGAAATTATTTGAAATATTTAGATAATTTGATTCTCCTTAAGCAGGTTCCATTAGCATCTAGCATCAACAGAAAAAATAAAATGGCTACTACATGAACTCCATTGGTTTTGTGAAAGAAATGCCAAATTTGTCAACACCGTCAGATGTCACCACCATAAGATTTTGTGTTCCAATGATATATCAAAATACTTAAATGTGACTCTTGAATAAAAGCTTTATAAACAATAACATACTCACTGTTTGTTGTTTGTTTTAATACAGTAATTGACTGATTCAATGTATTTGATAGTTAAAATTATTACAAATTCAGGTTTTTGTCACCACCGTCAGATGTGTCAACTCTGTCAGTTCTGTCACCTCCATCAGTTGAATATTTTGATAATATTTCATTATGATATTTTATATTTGTTGTGGAATTGTTGGTCACATGTGAAAGTGTAATCTGTCTGCTAATATATTTAATATATAGACATAACATATTTTTCTTAAATATATACATGCATGTGGTTGTATTTATATATACATAATAAATATACACAGTATACACACATATATTATGTAAACAAAAACTTATTTTGGATGTGATTAATCGTTTGACAGCACTTATATATATTGTGACGAGCGGCTCGAAGCTTCATCAGCGTCGCCCTGGAAACAAGCGAGGAGCACCTGGCCATCATCATCACAGGCTGATCGGTCACAGCTGCACCTCATCAGGCGGCGGCTACATAAACCACGCAAGCCCTGCCATCTAGGAGATTCCTCCATGAGACTGAGCACTAACTCGCCCTCTCATTTTTCCCACAGAAAGTAGCATGTGACCGACTAGCCCCACAGGAGCACTGCACGGACCCTCTGCACTGGGAAGACGGAAGAGAGCACTCACGGCACCTACCTGGACCTTTCTCACAAACACCCATCAAGAATCAGAGAATATCGGGCAGCTGTCACTCTAAAGGACCCCCTTGCCACAGTTCACCTCTGCAGAGTACATCAGTGTCAGACAGGCTCTGCGAAGTTTCATAGTTTTAGAATATTTTAAATCCTAATGTTCAAATTTCCTGTGTCACAGCCATGATATGTCAACACCATCTTCCAATTTCTGAGGAAATTATTTGAAATATTTAGATAATTTGATTCTCCTTAAGCAGGTTCCATTAGCATCTAGCATCAACAGAAAAAATAAAATGGCTACTACATGAACTCCATTGGTTTTGTGAAAGAAATGCCAAATTTGTCAACACCGTCAGATGTCACCACCATAAGATTTTGTGTTCCAATGATATATCAAAATACTTAAATGTGACTCTTGAATAAAAGCTTTATAAACAATAACATACTCACTGTTTGTTGTTTGTTTTAATACAGTAATTGACTGATTCAATGTATTTGATAGTTAAAATTATTACAAATTCAGGTTTTTGTCACCACCGTCAGATGTGTCAACTCTGTCAGTTCTGTCACCTCCATCAGTTGAATATTTTGATAATATTTCATTATGATATTTTATATTTGTTGTGGAATTGTTGGTCACATGTGAAAGTGTAATCTGTCTGCTAATATATTTAATATATAGACATAACATATTTTTCTTAAATATATACATGCATGTGGTTGTATTTATATATACATAATAAATATACACAGTATACACACATATATTATGTAAACAAAAACTTATTTTGGATGTGATTAATCGTTTGACAGCACTTATATATATTGTGACGAGCGGCTCGAAGCTTCATCAGCGTCGCCCTGGAAACAAGCGAGGAGCACCTGGCCATCATCATCACAGGCTGATCGGTCACAGCTGCACCTCATCAGGCGGCGGCTACATAAGCCACGCAAGCCCTGCCATCTAGGAGATTCCTCCATGAGACTGAGCACTAACTCGCCCTCTCATTTTTCCCACAGAAAGTAGCATGTGACCGACTAGCCCCACAGGAGCACTGCACGGACCCTCTGCACTGGGAAGACGGAAGAGAGCACTCACGGCACCTACCTGGACCTTTCTCACAAACACCCATCACCCCAATAAATCCACCCTCCGGGGTATTGATTGAGATTACTTGTCGTGTGATTCTTCACCCCGTTACACTGGTGGAGAATGTGGGCGAATCAGTGAAGAATCACTGACAAACGATCTTCACCTCACCTTTTTTCCTTGTTTCTGTCACAGGCGAGCGCTCCTCCCCCACCATGGACGAAATCCTCCAGAGGCTCAGCAAGGTTAGCATCCGCCAGCAACAAATCGTTGAGCACCTCGCCACCCATCAAGGAGTCACTGCGTGCCGCCACAGCTCAACGCGTTCCGCTGCCGGACCCCCGAGTGCAAGCCGCGAAGCTGCTACCCAAGCTGACCCCTCATGGTGACATAGAAGCCTTACAAATGTTCGAAGCGACGGCCACCTTGGAAGGGTGGCATCAGGATGACTGGGCACGGGTGCTGGCTTCCCTGCTGACGGGCGAAGCGCAGCGTGCATACTTCGCTCTTCCCGCCACCTCCGCCGATCAATATAAGGAGGTCAAGAAGGAAATCCTAGCCCGCCTGGGGTTATCCCCTATCTGTGCTGCCCAGCACTTCCACGAATGGGAGTATAAGCCCCGTCTGCCGGCCCGTTCCCAGGCCGCCGAACTCACACGACTCGCGCAGCACTGGCTGCTGGAGGGGGCTCCATCATGGGAAGACCACCTGGACTGGTTGCGGTGGGTGCTCTCGGAGCCCCGGAGGGCTGGACTCACCGCCAACCCTCGCAAATGCCACCTTGCGCTCTCCGAGGCGAAGTACCTGGTTTCCAGGTAGGACGGGGTCTCATTCGGCCACAGGAGAGGAAGGAGGAGACGGTACGCTCCACCCCGAGACCAAGACCCAGGTACAAGCCTTTTTAGGGTTGGCCGGATATTATCACTGCTTCATCCCTAACTTCTCCTCTTTAGCCGCCTCCCTGACAGACTTGACCAGGAAGGGGCAGCCGGAGAAGGTACAGTGGACACCAGCAGCGGAGGAGGCCTTCCAGAGGGTGAAGGGGGCCCTCATCTCAGAGCCCGTCCTCCGAGCCCCGGACTTTAGCTGCCCCTTCCAGCTCCAGACGGATGCCTCCGACACTGGACTGGGAGCCGTCCTGTCACAGGTCCAGGAGGGTGAGGAGCATCCGGTCATCTACATCAGCAGGAAACTGATCCCGGCCGAGAGGAACTACGCCGCGGTGGAGACGGAGGCCCTAGCCATCAAGTGGGCAGTCCTGGAACTGCGGAACTACTTCCTGGGCCGGAAGTTCACCCTGGTCACGGACCACGCACCACGGACCACGCACGGAAGTCGTGGCCTAATGGTTAGAGAGTCGGACTCATAACCCAAAGGTTGTGGGTTCAAGTCTCGTACCGGCAGGGATTGTAGGTGGGGGAAGTGAATGTACAGTGCTCTCTCCCACCTTCAATACCACGACTGAGGTGCCCTTGAGCAAGGCACCGAACCCCCAACTGCTCCCCGGGCGCCGCAGCATAAATGGCTGCCCACTGCTCCGGGTGTGTGTTCACGGTGTGTGTGTGTGTTCACTGCTGTGCGTGTGCACTTTGGATGGGTTAAATGCAGAGCACTAGTTCCTAGTATGGGTCACCATACTTGGCCTCATGTCATGTCACTTTCACTTTCACTTTAGTGGATGGCCCATGCCAAGGATACCAATGCCAGGGTGACCTGATGGTTCCTCGCGCTCCAGGACTTCCACTTCGAGGTACGTCATCGAGCTGGAGCCGCAAACGCCAACGTGGATTGCCTCTCGGATCTGGGCAGCTTTCGCAGGTCTGTCTGGGGTCACTCCCCACCCACCCCTTATCTCTCCCCTACTATCTCAGATCATTAACAGGACCAGGACGGGGGGGAGTGTGTGACGAGCGTCCCGAAGCTTCATCAGCGTCGCTCTGGAAACCAGCGAGGAGCACCTGGCCATCATCACAGGCTGATCGGTCACAGCTGCACCTCATCAGGCGGCGGCTAAATAAACCATGCAAGCCCTGCCATCTACGAGATTCCTCCATGAGACTGAGCACTAACTCGCCCTCTTATTTTTCCCACAGAAAGCAGCGTGTGAGCGACCAGCCCCACAGGAGCACTGCACGGACCCTCTGCACTGGGAAGATGGAAGAGAGCACCGGAGCACCTACCTGGACCTTTTCTCACGAACACCCATCACCCCAATAAATCCACCCTCCGGGGTATTGATTGAGATTACTTGTGTGATTCTTCACCCCGTTACTATATATATATATGCTTTCTTCAACTGTTGGTAGCATTTAACATTACGTAATATGTAAAATGCTTATTGACAAATGAATCATTATTGGAAGTTTGCTTTTGCTGCAAAGCCATTAGATTACCACAGATTTTAGTGTTATTTTTCTTGTTGTTTTCAAAGCCAACGAGTTCCTCTCTCATGAAGGTTATTATGTCCCTGATGAAAATGGTCTGCCGGTTGGTCAGTCTGTGTCAAGAGGAGATGTGGCTCGTTTCATGCTCTCTCTACTCCGTAACAATGCTTGGATGAAGAAAGCTGTTGCTATCATCACCAAATGAGTTTGCACTTCACTTTATCATTACTTTTATAACACTTGCCAAAGAGCTTTTAACAGTTTAATTCAATTGATAAAACATTTTAACTTGCAGTACTTATTCAGTACATCTGATTTTGTCACACATAGCCGTTAGCAAAGACTGTCAGACTAGCTAATAATGTTTGTCGATGATTTTAGCAAATGGCTGCAATATAACAAAGAGTGAAAAATTTAAGGGGGTCTGAATACTTTCCGTACCCACTGTATATTTTCCATATACTACTTTCTAAAGGATTTTAAGGGGTTTCTCAATACCAAAGAAGGGTTAGCAGAATTACAAGAAAATATAATTCATAAAACATTTTGTTGCCCATTGTTTGGGACGTTTTGTAATGTAAATGGGTATTGAAATGAAAACGAAGAGCAAAGAAATGACAATTAACGGCATGTGCTCTTTCCTTCTCAAACATACTGTATATGAATTGTGGAATTAAATGTCAACAGCCACATTTTTAATAAGAAAACGTACTCATTTATAATCATTAGTTTACTAATATCAAGCCTATATGCATATTTATGTTGATTTACTGAATAACACAAAACACATCAGGGTTGTGATGTCCTTTCTAACTTTTCTGATTAAAAGTTTTACAGTTTTACACTGACAATACATGAACATCATTCTTGACTTTCTAAGCTATAATCCTGTTTTAGTGCAGGTTATTGATTTCTTTGTATTTTTTTTTTTTTTTTACTTTTTGAATATTTTATTTTCATTTATGTATTACATATCTATTGTTTTTTTTGCAGCACACAGATTTAGCCGTTTTACATTTACATTACATAAATTCTTAGAAGTTAAAATTATGGCTATATTTGGAAGTTCAGTAGTGCATCAGCACACTGATTTTGGCCTACTATTAAACATATAGTTGTAAGCTATGTATGAAAATGTAAAAATGCATCAATGAAGTACACTACAGCAAAATATAATAAAATGTCTTTAGAGAAGACCTGTAGTTCCTTACACAAACCACTAGATAGCTCTTCACATTGTTTAAAGCCACTGGAAGTACTGGCTTGCATTTGGTGAAACAGCCAGTTTAGCATGGACACACAGAAATCCAATTTTTGGAGCCAAATTCTTGGTGACCTTCTTTGCCATTATTGCTGGTTGTTTGTTGTTGAGCAGGTGAATTAATTAAATTGTTCTTTAAGATGCAGTCTGCTATGAACTTTATGCAACTGGTGTGAACCGAGTGTCTTATGACCACATGAGCCCAGTGTTGCTCTGTTTTTAATAAACCGCTTGTATACCCTGCCTATGCCTTGAGAATACGTTATCAAATCCTACATTGTGTCTTAAGCTGATAGCTACCCAATATAATTAAGAAAAGCTCTTGTGTTTTTTCTTTTCTTTTCTTTTCTTTTGTTATCGTTCTTGACGATAAAGGTATGGTTAAAAAAATAAGAACAGCTTTCTTATTGTTGAAGTGAGGGCCAAAGATCAAAAGCAAAAACTTTATAAATGCAGAGCAGCTTGAACATTCTGCTAAAGATTTGCTTTTTTGTTGCCTGGAAGTTTAAAAAACATACAGGTTTCAAACAACATGAGAGTAAATGATGACAGAATTTTCATTTTGGAATCAACTAGACTTGTGTAAGATTTCACTCAGTAAATAGGGATGTTGTAATTTTCTAAATAAAAGAGTTAAATCCAAAACCAACGCAATTTTTGGGTACAAAGTTTTTAAGCCAGTCAGTCTATTTTGCAAGAGCCAAAGGCAATCAGCGCACCCCTACGAAGGGATCCAGAGACAGTCTGACCAGTCATTAACCTGCCCAGGTCAGATGGATGAAATGCACAACCTTTGACCTAATTAGTATTATATTCATTTTGAGCACAAGTGTAAGACGGTGGGAATAGATGTAGTTGATTCTTGTGTTTGAATCAAAGTCCAGTTTCTGATGTCATCTGGCCAGTGATATAGTGAATGAAAATGGTTCTTTTCCAGCACTTTTATTACTGGTGAAGTTATGCAAGGTGAACTGATGACTTCATTTGATTGAATGTACTGTACATAGATTGTGATCTGAGGACTTTGTCCTTAATGGACAGATATCATGTTTGATAATCAGAACAGCAATAACCAGGCTGTTGAGGAAAATGATTGATGTGTCATGTTGAAGGGATAAGTTCAATAACTGGGGGACATGAGAATTATTTACATTTTAGTATAAAAATATTGAGGGGAAAAAGGTTACTAAAGCACTATACCATTCCCAAATCTTACAGCATATTATTCATTTTTTAAAGTTTATTGTTTTATTTACAAGCCATGGCAGGTATATTATTCAGAAAAAAATGTTTCTTTTAAAAAGAATATTAAAATATCTATTACTTCTGCCATGTACAAAATGAACTTTGGCGTAGAAAAAAATGTTTAGCTTAAAGTGTTTGATCCTTTTGGCATGTGCATTTGATGGGCCCTTTCTAAATAAATGGTCACATGAATTAAATTATGCACTGCCACATCATACCCAGCTTTTTTAGGACAGCTTTTGTGATTCATTTTGCATTTTCCAAAATACATTTACATTTATTAATTTAATTCAATTCAAGTTTATTTGTATAGCGCTTTTCACAATACAAATCGCTGCAAAGCAACTTTACAGAAAATTAAGTTTCTACAATATATTTAGTAGTAGCTTATCAGTGGTGACTGTCAGTTAATGTACATATGGCAGAAATGTACGGACAAATCTATTAAAGACGTAATCAAACAGACCATGAACACTATTAACAGCAATTATTATATGTTGCAATCAAACTTATAGCAAAATTTGGTAGTTCTGTGTGTTGTTTGAGGGTTGTCATCATCTGAGGTCCTCTGAGGGGTTGCATCATCTCTTCTCAGGTGTTCTGGATCCAGACTAAAGCTTGTATAAATCCTAGTTACGGCAAAAACAGAGAAACAAATAGAGACATAATTAGCGTAGCTGCTGTTCCAACAAAGCTAAATTGATTTGTTTAACCCAAGCTAAAGAATAATAATGTGCATTTGATCAGATATAACTGCAGTACAAGATTATGAGATGCATTATTTGAATGCTTGGCCAAAGAGATATGTCTTTAATCTAGATGCAAACAGAGAGAGTGTGTCTGGAAGGCTATTCCAGAGTTTGGGAGCCAAATGCGAAAAAGCTCTACCTCCTTTAGTGGACTTTGCTATCCTAGGTACTACCAAAAGTCCAGAGTTTTGTACCTTAGGGAGCGTGATGGATTGTAGCATGGTAGAAGACTAGTTAGGTACGCAGGAGCTAACTCATTAAGGGCCTTATAGGTAAGTAATAATATTTTGTATACTGGTAGCCAGTGCAGAGACTGTAAAATTGAAGTAATATGATCATATTTTCTTGACCAGGTAAGGACTCTAGCCGCTGCATTTTGGACTATCTGTAGCTTGTTTATTGAGGATGCAGGACAACCACCTAGCAGTGCATTACAACAGTCCAGTCTAAAGCTCATGAATGCATGAACTAGCTTTTCTGCATCAGAAACAGGTAACATGTTTCGTAACTTGACAATGTTTCTAAGATGGAAGAATGCTGTTTTTGTAACATGGGAAATATGATTTTCAAAAGACAAGTTGCTATCTAATATAACACCCAGATTTTTGACTGTAGAGGAAGTAACAGTACATCCGTCTAGCTGCAAATTGTAATCCAAGAGATTGTGTGTACGTTTTTTTGGTCCAATAAGTAATATCTCTGTCTTATCCGAATTTAATAGGAGAAAAAATATTGGTCATCCAATCTTTTAAATTTTTAACACACTCTGTTAGCTTAGATCATTTAGAAGTTTCATCTGGTCTTGTTGAGATATATAGTTGAGTATCATCAGCATAACAGTGGAAACTAATCCCGTATTTTCTAATAATATTACCAAGGGGCAACATGTATATTGAAAATAGCAGAGGATCTAGGACAGATCCTTGTGGCACTCCATATTTTACTGGTGATAATTGAGATGACTCCCCGTTTAAATAAACAAAGTGGTAGCGATCGGACAGGTAGGATCTAAATCATCTTAAAGCCTGCCCTTCAATACACGTATAGTTTTGTAATCGATCTATGAGTATGTCATGATCTATAGTGTTGAATGCAGCACTAAGATCAAGTAAAACTAGCAATGAGATGCAGCCTTGGTCTGACGCAAGAAGCAAGTGCCGTTTCTGTGCTATGGTGGGGCCTGAAACCTGAAATTCTTCATAGAGATAATTTTTTTGCAGGAAGCAGCACAATTGAGCAGACACAAATTTTTCTAAAATTTTAGACATAAACGGAAGATTTGAAACGGGTCTGCAATTTGCCAGTTCACTAGGATCTAGTTGTGGTTTCTTAATAAGAGGCTTAATAACCGCCAGCTTGAAAGGTTTTGGGACGTGACCTAAAGATAACGACGAGTTATCGTAGCTAAAGATAGTACAGAGACTTGCTACTGCCAATACATCTACAACATGCTGCTGTGAGCATGCAAGAAATATTGCTTCTGTAAATATAACATACATGAAATAACCCCCATATAGCATGCATGAATCACCTCGTAGCAGATCTATACAAGTGGAGCTGGGGAAGGTGGAGGTTTTCTGAAGCAAGCTGCAACTGCTACGGCAAACACTAGTCATATATTTGAATGTTGAGCAGCGAGCTCATTGGCTACCGATACAGGAGAGAACCAATCAGCTGTGCCATGTGATAATGATGTCATTAGGTCAGATTGAGTTAGACCTATCGGACTGCGCCATCTAGAGTTTCATGCCAGAACTCTGTATTTAGCTCTTCCTGTCCTATAGTTGTAAAGCACTGCAGTTTTTCTTTGGGTGCGATGAATTAAGTTGAAGTGTTAGATGCTGTAGAATCTACATTTGTTATTGTATTTCTGATGTTATCTATTTTATAATTTATGAAGTCACTACTATTTAACTGTAAGGATTAATAGACTGTAACTATTAATCTTGCCACTGTGCTAAATAAAAACCTTGGATTGTTTTGGTTATTTTCTATGAGTTTGTGGATATGCTCGGCCCTGGCAGCTTTTAGAGCCTGTCTATAGCTGGACATACTGTTTTTCCACACTTCTAAAAAGTTCCGAGTTAGTTTTTCTCCATTTGCGCTCAAGATTACAAGTTTCTTTCTTGAGAGAATGGGTATGGCGCAGTACGTTTTTCTCTAACCTTTTTCAATTTGATGGGGGCAACAGCTTCTAATGTATTAGAGAAGATAGTGCCCATGTTGCTAGTCATTTCGTCTAGTTCATGTGTATTTATGGGTACAGAAAGCAGTTTGCATTTAGTAGATGCTTATCCAAGGCATCTTAAAAATGAGGAATACAACAAGTGATTCATCTTAAGGAGGCAATAAACAGGAATATTATACGTGCTAATACAAAGTTTCAGACATTGTTCAGAATAGTAAGCCTTGAAAGCTTGAAAGAGGGGGATTAAAGCTGATAATTTTTTCAGATGGATGTAGTTAGGAAGTCAGAATGTGTAAGAATTCTATATAGGCAGAATAATGAGCTGTAATTTAACCTAGATGTCATTGTATATCCTAAAATGTAATCTCTCAACTACTTCTTCACATATCATCTGTGTCAGAAGAAATACTTTAAATAATTATAGTTTATTGGCTTATACAGCTGCCTGTAACACCAGACATGTTCAATTATATATAAAAAAGACCTTCCAACAATTGGTAATGCAGAATACAAAACAGATCATTCTCAATGAAACTGTCTGAAAAAGTGAACAAAAGAAGACGCTTTTATGAAGGGATGATGTTTCTTGCTTACCTCAAAACTGGTTCGGGAACACAATATAAACAATACCTGGGAGATAAACCACTGTGTGCCTGTAGTGTTGTACCTTATCAGAGAGACATGTTGTTTTGTTTGAGAACAGACAGGAACATATCATCAGGAGGTTTCCCTGCATCTACTCATACTATTGCCACTCCCATTGTCAGAAATGTAGACAAAAAACTACATTCATAAATTAATAAAGAAACAAAGCAAATAGATTCTAATAAATACTTAACCAATAGAGTTGAATAATTCTGAGGAATAAATCTCTATATCTCACAATTCAGATTCTTTCCTTTCTCCCTCAAAGACAGTTTACATCTCTCAATTATGTTTTTTATTTTTTATTCCAAAAGGTAGTCATATATAAAAGGAACCAAACAAATGCATACTTTACTCATAGAGTTCTAATAATATTATTTATTTATATATTCCAGCATATAATCTCCACTCTCATAAATATTCAATGTGCTGGGTGAAATTTGAACAGCAAGAGAACAAACAATTGTCACACATGCTTCTTTACAATTAGGCTGTAACTGTTTGAAGTACCAACAATACTCAGTGTGCAAGCAACAGTATTAATCTGTACAGATAGTATGAGACTCAATCTAAGCCTATTACTATTTAGACAAATTGACTTCATCACAGATCTTATATTAACAGTAATATGCACAGTAATTGCCCAGTAATACCACTTACATATATGTATACAATCCAGTCCAATTTCATATATATTGTACAGAATATACAGAACCAGTTATAATGGCAAATAGATTGATATAAAACGGATTAATTGGAGCTTTGTAGAAGGTAAGGTCCCACTTTATATTAAGTGGCCTTAAATACTATGTACTTACATTTAAATTAATTATTTGGTACAATGCACTTATTGTGTACATACATGTTTTACATTGTACATATATTTTTAAAAAACCTGCATGTAATTACATCTGTAATTAATTTCTGTAATTACATTAATAATTACACTGTTGACCCATCCCTTACACCTTAACCAACCCTTAAACCTACCCATACCACCAAACCTGTCCCTAACCTTACCTGTATCCCACCTCAATAGCAGCAAAAGTGCTTTGCAATACAATATAAACGCAATATGTACATTGTACTTATTTTTTGATGTAAGTATACATAGTAGTTAAGGCCACTTAATATAAAGTGTGACCGAAGGTAATAAATCTATTGGTATAAAAAGATCTAAAGTTTGACTTGTGTTATAATAGTGAGATCCATTGGAAGCCCTGGAGTGAGCAAAATACAGATTACTGGTCAAATGCAAAAGACTATGATCCCAGTGTAGTCAGCCATTTCTTCTGTTATTCACCATAAAATTTGTTTATATATTCTTCGTACATTTTACTGACGGCGGGTCTTTTGAGCTTCATGGTTGGACCTGAGAAAAACAACAACAACAAAAACTTCACATTCAAATCTAATAGATCCTTCAGACCATTTACATCAGGGGTCTCCAACCTTTTTGTGAGTGAGGGCTCCCTGAATGGATAAGCGCGCGCACTTAAAACGTGTCTCTCCTCTCACTCAAACTGTGTCCTGTGCTCTCTCAAATCTCTGTGCTCATGCACTATAGATATTAATTGCATTTATTTCTGTTGTGATTAATCCATATTGAGTAAAAATGTCCAGAGTTTATCATCATTATTAACATAAATTTGATCATAATCTCGATATGATATCATTTATGGCCTGGCTATTTATAGAACGTGCTTGGTGGGCGACTCAGAGACTCCATGCGGGCTACCAGATGGTACACGTTGGTGACCACTGGTTTACATAGTTGAGGATAATTATGCATTTAGGAATGCAGTTAGCCAAATATATGTTCAGTATGTTCTGTAAAGAAACATGTGAGACCTACTGATACAAATGTTTCTCATAGTTGTAAAAGTACTTCTGCAGTACTTTACAAAAATATAATAATCTTGGCCATCCATGTATTAGATACAGTTTGTCAATAAACTCACTTGTTCTGTTTTATATCCTTGTCTATATGAAGAAATAACACTCACCAAGTTCTCCGCCAGATATGGAGAAGTCTCGTTGAAGGATGGTCCACTTCTGGACTCTCTGGGCATTAGATGTGGCTTTGGCATTTACACGGTCTATGCCCTCCTGGATGGTTTTGTAAATGGTTGGTTCTTTTTTGTTAACGATCTCAGAAACTTTGCTGACAATTACACCGTGCTGCCGACAATACTCCACCACTAATGGGGTCAGTTCATCTGTGGGGTCTCCATTGTCATCAACGTTACACTAAAAATAAAAGAAAATTAACAATATACATTGTGAAAAATTGAGATTTAGCAAAGATTTTTTGATAGTTGATGGTATGAATGTATCAGTTGGTAAAATATGCACATTTAATGGTCTCATTAAATGAATAGTTCACACAAAAATGTATATTTGCTAAAAAAAAAAATTCTCACCCTCAGGCCATCCAAAGTGATGAGGCTGTTCCTTCATTGGAACAGGTTTGGAGAAATTTAGCATGACGTGTGGAATGGATCCTCTGTGATCCTCAAGTATAATGCTACATTTCTCCAAATCTGTTCAACAAGCTCCTGAGGGTGAGCAAATTTTCATTTTTTTAGTGAACTATTCCTTTAAGTAAATGTAGACTCACCTTGAGTGTGAGTAGCATAGACAGAAACTTCTTTTTGTCTCCAACCAGCATGACATTGCTGATGATTGACACCTCCTCTTTTAGGGCGTCCTCAATAGGGACGGGTGGTACATTTTCTCCACCAGCAGTAATGATTAATTCTGCAAGAATAAGGCCATTAGATACACATGTATAAACAAATGTTTACAGGTTGTCGCACCGCAGTTTATGCATTTATCTTAATTAAATTATTTTCTTCTCACAGTAATATGGGCGTTATCCAAAGGCAGAGAAAGCAACAATCCAATTAATTTTCTCCATAAGGGAACTGACTCATAAACATTTGAAGACAGACCTATTGTGAGATATAAGGTTGTTTACTGATGGTACATGGTTTTGTTGAAGCCATTAGTCCCCGCTTTTTTTAAATTATTGTGTTTTAACAGCTAAATGGCTGGTGAAAAACTACCAATTACCCATGATTCTGCAAAGAAATCTATACCAATCAGAGAATCACAATTGTACCAAAAGAGCTCTTGAGTGCCTGCTCTCTGCCATAAAGCACTACAATTAACATATGCTCTCAAACTAATGAAGTATTTGTATATGTATACATATTTTGCAATAAACATATAATTTCTATATACATAATCAACAACTTTAATTCAGCAGTTTTACATTTATGATCATTTTCATTTTGAATGTTTGGTTCGCAGTATTCCATGTTTGTTTGTTCCATTAAGTACACAGTATTGCACCTTCATCTTTTAGTCAGATACATTATTTCTTCAAGTCAAAGTTGTTAATGTTGTGATTCACCCTATAGCTGGTTGATTTGGTTTACTGCTTATCAGAATCGGAATCAGAAAGGGATTTGTTGCCAAGTGTGGTTATACACACAAGGAATTTGTCTTGGTGTCAGGAGCTTCCAGTACATAAAGTATAACTCTTTAACAGACTTTACTTAAAGGCAGCGGCTATGACAGCGATAGAGGCTATTTACACTAAGTGCAAATAGCAATGGATTCTATTTACACTAAGTGAAAATGGCAGTATTTTTAACAATATGCTATTTACACTAGTGCAGATAGCGATAGATTCTATTTACACTATGCTAAAATAGGTAAAAAAAACAGGGTTTTCTGCTATTTATACTACTTATTGCAAATAGTGGCAATTATCTGCAACTCAGTATTATAGTACATTATAAAACAGTATGCAGTAATAATGTATTAGTGTAAATTATAATTTTAATTCAGATTATTAAATGGATTCCACCTTATTTGGACAATAAAGCCCTCCCTACACCTACCCTAACCCTACCCGATACTTTATTTTACTTTTTTTTTTTATTATTTCCTTAATTGTTATTGAAAATAAATGCCTTTCCGATGTGATATGAGATTTGAAAAGGAAGAAAAAAAAAAGTTCGGTAAAAGGCGGATTCGAACCCTGGTCGATCGTGTCAAAAAGACTACGGTACACGCTTTACCATCTACACCACTGAAGCGGATGATTGTCAGTTGTCTTTTATAGTGTTGACATCCCTATCACACAATTGTGGGTGGAGCTAGTGTAAATAGCTTCTGCCAACAAGGCGGGCTATTTGCACTTAGTGTAAATAGACACTCCGTTATTTAAATCCCTATGAGGAAAAATACCTCAGGAAACAAATTTGCTAAAAAATAAATTAAAAATAGTTGGCAGACATTGTTTTACCCTTATTTCACAAATGTGAAACTCTCCATTCTACCTTTTCTATCCTGTATTTCTACCTTTTATTCTGCCAGTGATGAACAGGAAGTCATCTTCGTCATGTTTGCCCAGGTCTCCTGAGTGAAGCCAACCATCTGTATCCAGTGCCTCCTCAGTCTTTTCTGGCATGTTCAGGTATCCCATAAACACATGCCTCCCCCAGAAACATATCTCACCGGTCCCATCAGTATTTGGCTTGTCTAACTTAGTTTTGCAGCCAGTCAACACCTTACCACAACTGCAAGAGAACAAAATATGAATGTCACATACAACCGTCATCTGCAAATACTGCTAATGTAACCAATGACTTTTAACCAATACGTGGATGTTTGAAGTAGAGTTCATCACATCACAATAGAGTGGGCTAGAGTCCTTACCAGGTCAAGAAAATATGATCATATTACGCCAATTTTACAGTCTCTGCACTGGCTACCTATTAAGTTCCATATCAGTTACAAAATATTATTACTTGCCTATAAGGCCCTTAATGGGTTAGCTAATGCGTACCTAACTAGTCTTCTACCACGCTACAATCCATCACGCTCCCTAAGGTCACAAAATTCTGGACTTTTGGTAGTACCTAGGATAGCAAAGTCCACTAAAGGAGGTAGAGCTTTTTCGCATTTGGCTCCCAAACTCTGGAATAGCCTTCCTGATAACGTTCGGGGTTCAGACACACTCTCTCTGTTTAAATCTAGATTAAAGACACATCTCTTTGGCCAAGCATTCAAATAATGCATCTCATAATCTTTTACTGCAGTTATATCTAATCAAATGCACATTATTATTCATTAGTTTGGGTTAAACAAATCATTTTTGCTTGGTTGGAACAGCAGCTACGCTAATTATGTTTGTACTTGTTTCTCTGTCTTTTGCATAACTAGGATTTACACAAGCTTCAGTCTGGATCCAGAACACCTGAGAAGAGATGATGCAACCCCTCAGAGGACCTCAGATGATGCCAACCATGAAACAACATACAGAACTACCACATTTTGCTATAAGTTTGATTGCATCATATAATAATTGCTGTTAATATTATTCATCGTCTGTTTTATTACGTCTTATATTGATTTTTCTGTACTGCTGGTTCGTCTGGTCAGAGGAGAACTGGCCCCCCGACTGAGCCTGGTTTCTCCCAAGGTTTTTTCTCCATTCTGTCACCGATGGAGTTTTGGTTCCTTGCCGCTGTCGCCTCTGGCTTGCTTAGTTGGGGACACTTCATTTCCAGCGTTATCGTTGACATGATTGCAAAGATATTATTTAAACTGAACTGAGCTGGATGTTGACATCACTGAATTCAATGATGAACTGTCTTTAACTGAAAAATGAGTGTTTACTATTGTCATTTTGCATTATTGACACTATTTTCCTAATTAATGCTGTTCAGTTGCTTTGACACAATCTGTATTGTTAAAAGCGCTATATAAATAATGGTGACTTGACTTGACAATACAAACATGTTGGAGGAATGTATCAAACTATTTCGGTGGTCCTGCTTGAAGAGTAAGGGAGATTTTTACTTTTTCTTTTCCAGCTCCTGTACTCTGAAATAAATTGACACTTTCTTTAAAATCTTCTCCATGTATTGACACTTTTGGCCTTTATTTGTTTTGGCTTTTGATCTGAATATTGTGAATGATATGTAGCAGCCAGGATGGACGAGGCGAAGTATTATAGTGTTATTTTAACACTGCTATCTATATTCATGCTATTATGGAATTGTTTTAGTTTTACAGCATTTTTGTGTACAGCACTTTCTGTCATGTGGAAAAAGATACCAAAACTAAAACAATCAAACAATCAAACAAAATGCCTTTTAGTCATTTAAAGGAACAGTTCATCCAAAAGTAAAAGTTCTGGTAAAAAATTGTGTTCTTTTAAGTGAAGTGAGTATAACAACAACAACAACAAAAAATACTTTAAAAAATCTATGTAATTTCAAATACAGCAGGAATGTTAACCCTCAATTGGTCCCTGGGGTCAATATGACCCCAATCAACTTTTCCAAAAAACGGTTCCCTTCATCTCAGTGGAATAAGATTTTGTGACTTTTCAACATTTTCTATCTGTATTCACATAAAAAAAATGGGCTTGATTCGGTTGTTCTGAAGGTATGTAAAACATTTTTTACAAATCTGGTCTTTGGGGTCAATATGACCCCAATTGAAAGTTAATGGGAAATGTGAAAAAATCTAAAAAATGTTTTCCTTTGGCAAAAAAAAATCTATAAATCCAGCATAAATATGAAAATTTCCACACAGAGATGAAGGCCTGGTACTAGAGCACAAATGCAATGTAGAAAAGACATGCTCACTCACATGCACACGCGCGCACACACACAGGAGTGAATGCAACTGAGGGCATTTTTATAGAAATTGGCAAATAAAATCAATAAATCCTGCATAAATCTGAAAATGTCCACACAAAAACGAAGGCCTGATACTAGAACACAAATACAATGTGGAACGAGCATACTCACTCACGTACATACACACACACACGTGCACACACACTCTCTCACACACACACACACACCATTCATATCTGCTTATTGCAGTTTTTTTTTTTTATTGGTGTTGGTTTTATTTACATTTAAGTAAAATAAAATTGTTTTGATTTGACTATTTAGATTGAAAAAAATATGTGCATGCAATCAAGTTTTAGTCACAACTTGTGTGGCATTTCTGCAAATTTATGTGGTATTACTGCAAAAGCAGGCACTTCAAAATACCTAAAAAAAAATTCTAACCTTTGAGAAAAATACTGTTTTTTTTAATGTATTTTATAATGTTTCAATATATATTTACAAAATATATATCAGAAAAGTTGTGAGAGGAGCAGTTGCCACTTCCAGAAAGATGAATGGATCTCTATGGGCCTCTGCTGAATATATATGTGACCCTGGAGCACAAAACCAGTCTTAAGTCGTTTGGGTATATTTGTAGCAATAGCCAAAAATACATTGTATGGGTCAAAATTATAAATTTTTCTTTTATGCCAAAAAATCATTAGGATATTAAGTAAAGATCATGTTCCATGAAGATATTTTGTAAATTTCCCACCGTAAATATATCAAAACTTCATTTTAGATTAGTAATATGCATTGCTAAGAACTTCATTCGGATAACTTTAAAGGTGATTTTCTCAATATTTTGATTTTTTTTGCACCCTCAGATTCCAGATTTTCAAATAGTTGTATCTCGGCCAAATATTGTCCTATCCTAACAAACCATATATCAATGGAAAGCTTATTTATAATATGTAATTATATATATATATATATATATATATATATATATGATGTATAAATCTTAATTTCCAAAAATTTACACTAAAGACTGGTTTTGTGGTCCAGGGTCACATATGGTCATTACTAGGGCTGGGGTTTGACACAAATTTCACGATTCGATTCGATTCTCATTCACAAGCTTGCGATTCGATTCGATATCTATTATTTTGGATATATATTAGGTACAGTACATGCCACATTTTCTCAAGGAAAAACATCTCTCAACTGATGCTGTAAAATATACATGAGAGTCAGTTGGTACTACATTACAATAATATTGAAGGTTAAAATTGACTGATTTGTTAAAATTACACTAATAATAAAGTTACAATTACATTATAATATTTCTACTTCAATTCATTAAAAAAAATAAACATAATGGTGGCTGTCATAAAAACTTGATGGATTTATTCAAACATAAACATTGAAGAACAGTAAAATTTATAATGAATATGTTATATGGTGCATATATTTAGCAAAATGCCCCTCTCTACAGTTTATTTTTCTATCTGACTAATGAGTTTATGGTGACCGAATATGTTTTTTTTCTGAGGTAAATGTGACGTTACGTGACATTGTTTACAAGACGTTATATTGACGTCTTTGCGCAGCTGAAACACTGATTGAGCGATTACATGAGACAGGATACAGATTGTAAAGTTGTACTCTTTCTTTTAACTTACCTTAGGATGTTTAGTCATGTTTATTTTGTGCTGAAACTGGTATTAATGTGGAGGAGATGATCAGTTCACGTGCACGTCATGCGCTGCCGCGTCTGTTGAACTGAGGCGCTACAGCGATCTGTCACTTCACATTAAACAGTGCCAAAACGGCATTTATTGTTTGAATACTGCAATACTACGGACAGAATTTGAAATCTGAGACTTTGTTTCATATTAAAAGTACCAAAGCACAATGCTTATTGCGATATATTGGATGGGAAGTGCCCTTCAATTTTCCGTTCATTAACTGAAAACAGGCTAGACTAATCGATCGAAAAATTATAATCGATTAATATTGAGATATCGATATTTTTTACCCAGCCCTAGTCATTCCACTATTCTTTCAAAAACTCTAATTTCTACAAGTTTTTCTCTAACCAGCAGATGGCAGAATTCTACACCTAACACCTAGATCAATATCCAGAAACAACTTAAATCAAATTTAGATCGTCATTTAAGTGATTTTTTCATAAAAATGTGATATTTCACATGCAAGCTAATGGTGTAGTTGAGGAATTTTGTGGTAAATAGGTACAAAAGTACTTCATATCTCCCAAAACACAGCTTTAATGTATAGATGAGCAGTAAACAAAAAAAATGATATATTATTTGTATGATTAAAAATATTGTAATTATTTTTTACAATAACTCTATCAATTTTAGGGTCATATTTACCCCAAAGACCAGAAGTGTAAACAGGAAATGGGGACCATTTGAGGGTTAATACATAAAGCACATCATGCCTCTGACCTCATAATGCGATAACCCTCAGCCCAGGAGATGGAGTGAGGTCCAGTGCTCTCGCTCATGCCGTACAACTCAAAGAGGGGGGTGTAAAGGCTCATGAAGTACTCCAGTGTGTCTTTGGTGATTGGAGCTGCACCTGTAAAACAAGTCCTACAGCGGTCAAGACCCAGAGCTTTTCTTACGTTCTTGAAAACCAGGGCATTCGCCAACGTGAAGCCCCACGGCACTGAGGAATCACTGTAGAGAAATAAAATGAGCTGTGAGATTCTTTCAGATGATTCAATTTATAATTTAATCCATGGTACTTTTAAAACTCACCCATTCATGGAATTATAGCTAGCTTGAAGTCCGATCCCCTTGGCCCAGTCTGCAATCTTCTTTTTAGTGACAGACGACTTTGCACCAACGGCTTTCATTGCTTCCTGCATTTTTTCCCACACTCGAGGAACTCCCAAGAAGCTTGTGGGACGCACCTCTCTCAGAGTGTTGGCCAGGGAGCCCTACAGTGAGTTTTTACAGTTAATAGTTAATAAGTTGTGTTTCCTCATTTGTAGAAAAGTGTCTGCTGAATGAATTAATGAAAAATGTAGAAAATTTTATATTTCCAAAAGTAAATAGTGGAAGCATCTTAAAAGCTGGAGTTTTACCTTCAGGGCATCCGGCTCTGCAAAATTGGTTATGCCGGCAAACCTCATGCAGATCCACATGTCTTGGACCTGGGCTGCCACGTGACTCAAGGGCAAGTAGCTCACGAGTTCTTCCTCAGCCATCTTCAGATTGATCATGTGACCTGTTGCGCTGGCTGTCCAAGTGATCTGGACAGAGGAGGGATGAATATAAGGCACAGCTTATCAAATATGATTAATTACATTTGGCATTGACATAAGTGCTGAACTATTCGCTTTATGTGACACTTTAATTGGTACTCACATTATCATGGCTGAGCATGGCCCCTTTGGGATTCCCTGTGGTGCCTGATGTGTAGATTAATGTGCAGCACTCGTTGGCCTTTTGACAGTCTATCAACACATCCAGCTCAGAATCAGGAACATTTGCTCCAAACTTCATGAATTCAGCCCACTGAGAGAACATCAAATTGAAGTATATATCAGGAGCATGGTTTGATTATTTGGTTAGTAGACATACAGGAAATATTTTGCTGTTTACATTAATTTTCCTTGACTGGCTTTTTGTGGGAAAAAAAACAAAACTGTACATTCTGATACTTTCTTGTTTGGGAACAAACAATACGGATCTGTACTTATCAGTGAACCTGCATTATCTGTATTTACTTACATGTACATGTTTTGTACAACCATTTAGCATTCAGAGCCATTTTTATTGTATTATTTGGCAAAAGCTTACCGTATATACGTTTGGTAACTTCTGCTCCAGTTCGCCCTTGTACTGAACAATAGCCTTCAAATGTGGCAGCTGATCTCTGACCTTTGAGGAGAGTGAAAAAAAACTGATTAGTATTTTATAAGAAGATTCAGTCATTTATATATATATATATATACACTATATGCTAGCTGAAATAACAATGTTAACATACAGAACCATTTGTAAAGTGAAACAAAAGATTCATAGATAAGAACTTTCACAAAAGACTTCATTACAAAAATGTGACAGGGTTTTTGTACTTCATTCAGGAAAACATTAGTACGTTATGTTTTTTTAACAAGATCACGCTTGTTCATAATAACAATCATATCTGAAGGAAGTGACATGTTTAGTGGAGTTGATTTATATTTGTAATGGATAAATGATTAAACTTTCGATTTGAACTCACTGTTCCCCACTCTAAGATAGGCCTAATATTTAGTAATCTAATTATTTCACTGAATTATTAAATCAGTAATCTATTTTAACCAGTATGTTTTCTTGTTGAATTTCTATCTTTCCAACTCCATCCGTTTTATTTTTGAGAACTTGACTCATAACTGTTAATACACTTTTTGTTATTAAAAGAATACTATTATAATACCTCTGTACTAGCAATTCTGGAACTTTTTATTGCATCACTTCTCATGTTAATGTCTTTCTAGGATGAATCAGCTGTAGCATTAATCATCTACTAAATTAAAGCTGTTCAACTACCTGGAGGATTTTGATCAGTTGTTTGTTGTTTTCCACAACTAGAAAATTAGCTTCACAGTTATGAGCGACATACTGGCAGGCCTCTGGAGAGTTAGTGGTGTAGATACCAGTGGCCAGTCCCCTGTGAAAAAACAAGATATGCACACATATATCCCACATTCCATCAAGACTTCTTTTGCTCATTCTCTAACCTTATGTAGATTAACTTTTTACAGATTAAATGAATACACTCCGTCAATACCCTGCTAGGATACATCCAACGTCGGCTATAAACCATTCAGGAGAATTGAAGCCCAGAATACCAACACCATGGAATCGCTCCAGGCCAAGCTAGAGTACACAAAGAGCACAATGACTGAATATGCCAAATCAATTCACCTACTAGAGCTGTTTGAAACTTTGGTGCATCAATGAAACTAGAGCTGTAAAAGCTTTGAATCCTTAAAACCTCAAGCCAATAGTTTGATCATTTCACAAATGATATAGGAAATGTCATTCAAAGGAACTTCCAAAACAAACATTCTAGATTAACCTAAGCAAATACTAATTACACCACAGCACCATTTTTACACCATTCCATGCATGAAGTAAACAGCTATCAAGATTCAAGTAACAATACATTTCATACACTGTAAAAAATATTTCTGAAAAGCTTTTGAAATTCATTTTTAAAGATGTGATGTCGAACCTTCAGAAAGCTTTTGGCTGCCGCTCTTGCATGTTGATAGTACTCCTTATAGGTCAGAGAGACCCACATTCCATCTTTCTTCACACGGAGGGCAGGATAGTCTCCGTACTTCTGCACTGTAGCCAGGAACATCTGATGGATCGTCATTGGAGGTTCTGAGCCCAGTCCCGATGTCTCCATCCTCAGTTTGACAGGCTTGTCTCTGGCTGTGCTCCACAGCTCCTGGGCTTGAGCAAGACGCACATCTCCAGTCGTCAATGGTATTGCCGGTTCATCGCCTTTATGATCCGAACAGCAAGGACACACAGAAGACATGATTATATTTTACAAGTGCTTTTGAAAGGTATTGCAAATTTGTATATGAAGCTTCTGCATGCTAAGCAAGAAAAGATCAGTTTATTCAGGCAGCTACCCTTGTCTCCTGTCACACACTCAGAAAAACACTGAGGAACTAACAGCTTTACAAGAGTGCAGAAATAGGTCAGGTTACTGACAGGATATGGTATGTGTTTCTCACCAATCAGGTTTCACATGGTTATATGGCAGGTTAAAAAAAAATGGACAGAACAAATTCTGTTTTTATTATTAACTTGTACGGTTTAATATATTACAAAGAAACAGCAAGTATCACATAAAATTAAACATTACATTTTGAAGTAGAAAGACCGAAATAGTAATTTCTTGTTAAATTAAAAACTCCAATTTCAAAAAATAATTGATACTGCAGCTACATTTATAAATTATATTTGATATATTTTCATCCTAATTTTATAATGATTGTAATTATAAGATTAAAAAAGTCAAAAGTGACATTCAGAAGTAATATCATTTGTCATTTTCACAAGAATGTATTTTGGGAAAAATCTATTTTTTTTATATTTGTCAGCAAGGACAACATGACCGATGCACACTGAATGCTCTTCGGTATTTATGCAAAATAGTTGCATTTTCAATATGCAAACCTATTGTGAACATTCATGTGAAGACTGTACCCGTGTTATTCTTCATGACAGGGAATGAGCAATCCACATTTGGTTGGTTTTTGGAGTTATGGAGTGCTACAGTCTGATATTCTTCAGTTTTAACAGAACTAGCAAGAAAGACAAATAAAACTTATTACAGGATATCATTTATACATCAGTAAAAAAAAAAAATTCAAATAAGCAGTACATTATCAGGTACTACAATATTTGAGGTGGACAGAGATGACATTTTCATTGATCAAGTCTACATACCCTTCAGTATCATTTCCAGAGACAGGGATTTCCTTGGAATCACTCTGTGATATACACTCATCGGCAGTCATTGTACAGAGTCTTAAGATGACAACAAAATAAAATATTATTACAAAATCTTGCGTTACAAAGTAATGGCCGAATACAATAAAGAAAAAATATAATACAAATGTCTAATATCTTCGATTCAGTCAAAAGACTCTTAACACTAGTGGTTTCAAAATGTCATTTATCTTTTATATGTACCCCAGCTCTTGCAAAATAGTAAGCAATATGTGCCAGTGGATAGAGTGCCAGATGATGAAAGCAGCAAACAAGAGGTTACTGTCAATGACTAGCCTTTCACCAACATTAGGAAATTCAGATTAAGACAGTATTACGTTAAATAGTCTAATGTGCAAAGGTGCATATCTTTAAATCTAGAATTAAACATGAAAAATGCATGTGTTTGTTTGCAAAGGTTTAGTCATACAACATATGTGCATTTGTGAAGTCTGTATAAGTATGCCATCTAGAGTATGCAGAAGTAATTAGTACGTTTGACATTTAAAGGGATAGTTCACCCAAAAATGAAAGTTCTGTCATCATGTAAGTCCCACTCCACTTGTTCCAAACCTGTATGAGCTTCTGCTGAGCACAAAAGAAATTATTTTAAAGAATGTTGGTAACCAAACAGTTTACGGTAGACATTGCCATCAATAGTTTTTCCCCCCTCAAACAATGGAAGTCAATGGCTACCATGAACTGTATGGTTACTAACATTCTTCATGATGACAGTGAAAATTCTGTCATTATCATTTACTCACCCTGAAGTTGTTACAAACCTGTATGACTATCTTTAAAGATATTTTGAAGAATAGTCATACAGGTTTGTAACAACTTCAGGGTGAGTAAATGATGATGACAGAATTTTCACTTTTGGGTGAACTATCCCTTTAAGTTGAGAAGAATGGACATTGCATTTTTATAAGACATATTTTTATAACAGTATATTTAAAGAAAATTAATAAAAGTTTTTTTTTTCATCCTGGGAATGATGCCTCCAGAAGTTCATAACTTGACTACTCAAGATTGCAAAAGGACAAAGTTCATGATAATTACAACACATCACGATCTGTGTCCAAGTGAACTTGATGAGAAATCTCGAGAGACTGACAACAGTTCATTACCGACAAGGACAATGATATAGGCCTCAGTAATCTTGTGAAATAATTTGATGGTTTTAAGGAATTGGATCCTAATCTGTATTTAAAGGTGTGGGAGTTGAGGTGTCAGGTTCAATATTCATTCATTCATTCACATGGGCAGCTTTTCACAAAACACCATGGTATTGTTCTACTGAATCGAAGCGTTATGCATTAAAAAAAATCAGGAAATGGAAATGCACTTGCTTGTAAAAAAAAAAAGAAAAAAGAAAGAATAACATGATCATATGCAGTTCTATAATGAATTATATTCATCATATTTAAAGTGACACATGACCACCTGATGACAAAGCAGAAGACAAGAGAAACTAAATTTACAAAATATATACCATATATACAGTAGGCATATTGTCACACTATATGGGGTAAATCACAGTGCAAATCAATTACGTAACTAAAAACAATGAATGAAATAACAAACAAGGTAAATAACATACAAAGCATAGTTTCGTCCCACAAATAACCATTAGAATTTTATCTAGGCTATTTGTAATTTTTAAAACGCACGTGACAACTTGCCTCAACCAGACATTTGAAAAATAGGCTACCTTTATAGGCCTACTTTATGGGGGGGGAAATAATTAAATAGAATGAAATAAAATCTACCTTGTGACAACTAGGCTATATTGAAAATAAACAACTAATTATTAACCTGACTATTTACTAGACACCTAGGTATAATTTCTACTTTGACGGTTTACCTCAAGGACACCTGCAGAAAGTTCATTCGTATGATGAGTTTGCAAACGTATTATCTTTATAACATACACATTTAGCTAGCCTAAAAGTGATCAAAGTTGACTTACATGTTCGAACGGGGCTTTCCCTGTCAGTGCTGTTGGAAATTGTGTAGTTTTCAGAGCAGGTGTGAATGAAACAGATGTTTCTCAGGTGGAATAACCTAGTGCGTCTACTGTTGCATTCAAACCTGTGGCCTCTCGGTACCACCCTGTCACGTGACATGTGGAGCAGGTGCCAGGACTTCACTGCTGCTGTCTGCGTTTAGATTGCCATTATTAAACAAACGATTGAATCGCCACAGCACTAAAAAGTAGTATATATACTTTTTAAAACAATCGAGAATATGTATTTTTGACGGTTTTCTTTTTTAACAATACACATACAACTTATGATATTAATGTCTGTCACAGACTTAACACGGAAATTAAAGAAATTTGATCATATCTCTGGCATGTCATGTAAACATTCTACAGCTGATATTGAAATACAATTTGCGTTCTAAAATAACTTCCTATTCAAGTTGTATTGTACGGCATTTGCAAGACATTTCAACAGCAAATATCTGTAAGTCATTCTTGAGAAGTGGGACAAAACAGGGTGCAAAATTGAAAAAATAAAACCTTGTACTCAAGACAAATGAAACTACATTTATGTATCTTACATGTACTAAGCTACTGCGCTATGCTTTGATACAACCTCCCAACTTTTCTCTTTTTTAACAAAATGTGCTTTTTTACCTGACAGTGTGATATAATTTCAACTTTATCTTTAACAGCATTCAAGATGTTTTTAACATTTCAAAACACATTCTCGTGTTAGCAGACAGATTGCACTTTCACATGTGACCAACAATTCCACAACAAATATAAAATATCATAATGAAATATTATCAAAATATTCAACTGATGGAGGTGACAATACTGACGGAGTTCACACATCTGACGGAGGTGACGAAAACCTGAATTTGTAGTCATTTTAACTATCAGATACATTGAATCAGTCAATTACTGTATTAAAACAAACACAACAAACAAACATTAGGATTTAAAATATTCTAAAACTATGAAACTTCGCAGAGCCTGTCTGACACTGATGTACTCTGCAGAGGTGAACTGTGGCAAGGGGGTCCTTTAGAGTGACCCGATATTCTCTGATTCTATTACATTTTATTGAATGTCTGACGGTGTTGACAAAAAGTGGGGACGCAACTTTAAAATCGTATTAAACATGCATGTGTCATTAAAAACAACCTTGCTTTGATAGGAGATATTATTAAGGGTTGCTTTTGATAAAACAAGCTCTTTTTCAACATTAAAAAAAAATTTTTTATCCATTTTTATTGCATATGAATGATTGAACCCTTCTCTGTGGACACACTGTTTTAGATGTAGTGAGAGGACATTAAGAAACACAGATTTGGTATAATAATGAGAAAATTTAATTGAAGGTGATAATTGTTAAATACATTCTATTATTAATCCCTCGTGACATTTAAAATTGAATTTTTTTTAATTTTTAAACCTAATAGCAGTTACCCTTGCTGGACCTGTTTTGTCCCATGTCTCAAGAATGACAGACTTTGCTTTTGATATTTCACGTTATAGAGATTGCGAGACAAGTTAAATTAAGAGCTGTTTATTGATCAACACGCTGTTCATTAAGATTGTTACATAAGTGTAGCATTTGGACCAATCAGACACACAACTTTTTGTTATATTTAACAAATAATATCGAACTCCCCATCACCTAACCAAATGGCCAATTACGAGGGTCTATGGACCCTTCCCCCGAAATGCACCTAACACCTCAGAAAGGCAGAACAGGCCTCTGGTTCCATGGTAACCAATGCTGATATCACTGGTTTTATGGCCTAAAAGGAATGCAGGGGATAAACTCCCTCATTTTCCTCATAAGAAAGACACATAATGCCCAGAGAAATGGACTGTTCTCTAATTAATTCATAGGAAAACCTTTCTTTGATTGAATACACATATCCTTCAGATCATTGTGTATACCATTACTGTTCTTGCATATTGTCTGTTGTAGTGTATGCTGTTTTATGCATGTTATCATAGACCACTAGTTAACATAACCTCACCTATTTCATGTTTGGTCTCTATGAATTCATCTTCGGATGATCTAACTGAGAGTGCATATTACATGCTGATACCTATGCAACATATTGATGTTCTAAGAATCTTTACTAATTTGTGCATTCACACCCAAGCGAATTACATATGCAAAATACCATGCTTAGAGACAAAGGGCCATAAAAACGCAGAACTCCCACTTGAGATTCCGGACTTCCCCATTGGGCAAGCCCATCTTGAGAGGCGTGAATCTCTGCAGGCTTTAAAAGGCCACACTCCATGTGACCCGCCCTGTTCGGTGGTTCAGTGAGATGCTAAGATGAAGATGTGAGAAACGCTCCAGGATACCAAAGCTCGTGTCAGGCTCCGGCCTAGTCCTTTTCATTCATCAAGTGACTCTGACTCAAACTGGTTCTTTTCATCGACCCGAATTCAGCAAAGATCTACGGGAAGCTTTAAGATTTGCATCAGGAATCTCTTTCAGACCGCCGAGACTCGCTAAGTTTCAAACTTAGTCTTATTAATTGATACATTAAGTATCAGTTACACCTTTTTACAAAGGTGTGTTTGAACTCAGTATCTGACGTATCCCTGAAGGCTTTGATCTGTTGAATATACATGCAAAGTGTTCTATAAAATCCATTCTTTATGCCTCTTTCTATGCTGAGTTAAACTTTAACCCTTTCCTATACCAACTGTATGTGTGTGTGTGTGTGTATGTGTATGTTAGACCGGCTTAATGTGTTTATGTAGTATGTTAGACTAGTTTAAGTGTTTATGTAGTTAATAAAACCTTACTTGTATCACACTTGACGCGTTCATTGTTTACTCATAACCGGAGTCAATAATCATGCAGATTTACGTTACAAACTTATAGAATTGTACAGTAAGAAAGTTATTTCCTTTAACCAGGAAATTAACGTTCTTAGAATTGACAAGACGGTTGACCCTGAGTGGTCAGCTAAATATCTACAGTGGATCTAAAATATGAATAGTTAATTATAACTAGTTATGGTTAATTATTCATATTTCCCCATGAGCTGATCCGCTACATAAGCTCCAAGGTCACACAAAGTCGATAGTATGAAAGAGATTGTGATTCCACACAATTTTCGAGCAGATAAGATCAAGCAAAACTCATTATTGACAAGACAACTGTGGACATTTACTATTTTGCCACCTTCACCTAATAAAAATCCATAACATATGCTAGATAAAATGACCATTATATTTTTTTACTACACTCCAGAAATCCCAGTATGTTTTGTTAAATTTAGATTCAGTCAATATGTATTAAAACTGAATTATAAAAGGCTCAAAGTTGTTTGTTTAAACTATTAAGATTATTATTGTTCTGTATCACATTTCTTCTTCTAGTCAGCACAGACATGATGTGTTGCCTGTACAGATGCATCTGATGTTTCAGCAAATAGGACAAAAGTTCACTTAATACAAACACTCATGAGCGACCCATAGAAATCAGCCCACTGGACATCAAGGTCGCTCGATCACACCACCTTCGTCAGTTAATCGATCTACAGGATGACCTTAGCTGAGGCCAAACCAGGTCTAATACAAGATTTCAGATCGTATGTTTTTATTTCAGCACGTCCTGAAATGTGTCTTCATGGTATAAACACAGGGGCCCTTATTCATGGAACATGGGCAGAAGGAACTGCTGTGTATTTTAAATCATTCATAACATGAATTATATGTAAACTGTCCCATTGACTTGAATGCAACAATTTATGCAAGAATATGCTTTGCAAGAAATTGGTTCTGCTTGCATTTCATGACGAAAAACCATTGTGCGTTTACTTCCTATTTATATATTTCCTATCTTTTTTTTGCATATGCCAAACATTTAATACCCATTGTGCAAAAAGCCAATATCAACCTGTGAACCTTGCAAAATTCACCAGAACATTTTTATTACCCAGTGAATGACTGGAAGACTGAAAACCAGCAAAATTCATTTTAATGTAGAAAATAGTTCCCACTCTCTCATTATTTGACAAACTTTTTTTGGTAATTCCCAACAAATTTTCATTTTGTATCAGTTATGCTTGTCTCCTCCAAATATGCAGACCATTACTTTTATTCTGACAGAAGGTCCATCTATCCTGGAGGCCATTTCATTTGCCGTCCTCCGAGAACATAAATGTGAAGGTGATACATGGACTGTGCCCCATTTTTTCCATCATTAATGACTGTAAATAACAATGACAGATAATTAAACAAATAATGCATTCTTTAAAGGTAATGACATGTTAATATTATAGTGTACTATACTAAATAAACTGCAGATATTAAACCTATAAAGCCTACTGTATTATATTTGATACACAAATTTCTACAGCCTTTAAATGATCAACATTATCTAAACTTGTTGTACTCCATCTACTACATGTCTTCTATCATCTGACTGATAGCTTATACTTTTTTAGCAAGTAAAGGCCTTTTAGTATAATTGTAAATATGTCGACCTTTATGTCGTTGTAGAGTACGTGTGTCTTTTTATAAATTAAACGTAAGAATAACTTGTTAGTAATATCTCAAAAATAAACACTAACTGGACTGAAATGAGATTTACTTGATTATCTATACATCATTGATATACATCAATATTTATATGTATTTTACGTCAGTAGTCTGCTAGACTGTTACAAAAACCTTAATTTACATTACAAGCTAACAGAATGCCATCTTACTTTTTGGTCACATAAATATCAGCAACTGCACCAAATTGCATATTTTTGCTTAGTGAGGTGTTTTTTCCACCTTGATTATGAGCTCCATATTCTTCTACATCATACTATTTGAGCCACTATTTTTTCTGACTCTTATTTTACATGCTAAGCTTTACAGGTTTAAGATGATAGATGATTAAATGAACCCTTTTCAAACAAAGCATATTTTGCTCACCAACTCTGTATCCTTCATCCAGTCCTTCTTTCTTTGCTACATTTTTGGCCACTAACAAAAGATGACCCAGGAGCTGGAGGAAAATGCCAAGATCTTAGAGGTGTGTCATCCTCTGTAATTGTTAAAACTAGAAACTAATCAAATGTATGTGGACAGACAAACCGATACATCACCATCGTGTGCTTCACTGATCCTGGGAATGGGAATCCTTGGAATAACCAGGAAATGCACAGGAGCCTGGGAATTTACATCTCTGAAAGCTAGACACTGCAACAACATATATATTATATGTAAACTGATATGCACACTATTCATACTATTGAACTTTACAAAAAAAATCTGAATTAAGATAAATAAATCACAATATGTTACTTAACAGTATATTTAAGCAAAGGTCATAAAGGCTTGTGATCTGGAACTTACCTTGTCATCCTCATAAATGATAACTGCAGGGATAGTTTTGTCAATTATTTTAGAAAATATAGTGGGTTCAGGTTTTCCGTATTTCCTGCTGGCTTCCTGTGCCAAGCGAACCTCGCCGCGCGTGGAAGAGCAAACGGTCTGATACAAACAGGCAAACAAACAAAACCTCAGAAACAGTATCTCTGAATGTCTAAAACATGTACACAGCTGATCAAGTCTTCTGCGCACTTCAAATTCACAGACCGCACTAAAACTCTAACAGCGTGTTCATAAGATAGAACCTTCACAGGTAAGACACGCCGTAAACGATGTCCAAGAGGCAAAACCTGCCGGGTTAGTAAAATACTGCGAGCTGTCATTGCACTGTTTAAGGACAAACAGCGTTCATATTCCATGGAAATCCACCTCTCACGTGCTGCTGCTGAGGATTTGTTTACATCGGGTTCTCAAAAGTTATGCGGTTTTCAAAATAAATGTTTCCTTTGAATTACAGAGTAAGTAAAAAAAACAAAAACTTCATTATGCATATTTTAGTTTCACAATTTTTTATTTAATAATTTTTTTATTATTTTGAGGTGAGATGTGTCTCTTAATATCTTCGTGAGATTCACAATTTGTGTATTGAATTAGCATATCATACTTTCGTTCAAATGCATATATTGAACATCTGTGTGCACTGAATTTATTTAATACACGAGTTTCACAATTTGAGTTGAATTACTGAAATGAACTTTTCCACGACATTCTAATTTATTGAGATGCACCTGTATACAATTATGCATACAAAAAAGGGACAAGAAACATACCTAAATAAATACATCAAGCAATCAATCATATAAAAATCAGAATAAGGGTATAAATAATGTTACATAATAAATATTTTTTATTTTATTTATTTATTTTTTGTTTAGTACATTTTTTTTCATGCGTTTATGAATGTGAAATTTGGTCAATTTTGATTAATTTAATAAAATAATTTTCAGTCTTTTTAGAATATTCAATATATTTAGAAAATTTGAGTTTATTTTCCCATAAAAGTTAGAGAGGTCTTGAACAGTGAATATTTGCATTGCTACATTTCTGTATATCACAGTATAACTCAATAAGTACAATGCCAAAAGCAAGACAGTTTCATAGCTATTACAAAAATAGAAGTTTATGTTACTCTATTTTAGTTTATCTTTATTATTTTTATTTCTGTCAAGAATGGTTTACTGAATATAGATTTGTGTATAAGAGATTCACTTTTTATTATTATTATTATTATTACCCAAAATACTTTTTATAACAAGTACATAACTATACAATATCAAGAACACTAAATATCTCAAGAATAATACAAGGAATAAAGTAAAATAAATAAATATAAAAAAATAACATAACATGAGCCAGAGGGGGGAACTTATACAAGAGAGATTCACATGTTTACCATCAGACGATTATTTGTTTTTATTTTTATGTGTTTTATTTTTTTGTCCTCTTATTATGAAAGGGTAAACTCTGGTTCACACTCCAATACAGTAGGTGGCGATAATGCACCTTAACATTGATGCTATTCGCCATAAAACCGAAGAAGAAGAAGACCATCAGACGATTGCACTTATTCTCCTCTCATCCGCTCCAGCAGACGGCAGCAGACAAACACAGTGGCACTGAATGACAGAAGAAGAACTCTGAAGATCATGCGGGAGAAACATGGCGTCCTGCAGCAGGTTGCCCTTGCATACTTTCCTCTTCAGTGCGTCGGTACGCCTCGCCTGTAACAGAAATGTCCAGGTTGAGGCTTCCACAGCAAAGAGTTTATATCCACCCATTCTGCCCTCCCGCACCGCGAAGAGTAAGGCGGCGAAGCGGCGCGTGGTCACGGAGGTCTTCGAGCAGCTGCGCTCCTGCACGGCGCAGGAGAAGATCCGAGCGCTCACTCGCGTTCAGCGCAAGAAGTACGTGATTTACCCACGCACATTTGCTCTCAACGCGGACAAGTGGTATCAGCACTATACCAAAACGGCATTTCTCAACGGACTGCCCGAGAAGTACGAGTCTGCGCCGGTGGTGGGTGAGTCTGTGCTGTCTGAGGTGCGCTCTGTAGTCTGCAACTCCATCCTACAAGAACACTGGCACGCGAAGAAAGGGAGGACTTTCATCCAGAAAGAGCAAGAGCAACTTGTCACTCCGTTTCTAAGGAACGCGGTGTGTGGTCTGAAAAACCTTCTGGCCAAAGAAAACCCCGTGCTGAGTCTGTCAAGTTTAGGTGGGTTTGACCTCCATGTTTACACTTGACCGCAACGCAGGGTTCTCATTCAGTAATGTGGCTTGTCTTTATATTGTTTAACGTGTATATAATGTGTTTTCTGGTTTTTAATGTTTTTAATGTATGTGCTGTTTTGTCTATTATTGGCAGATTTTGACCCTCAAGTCAACTATTACTGGTTACGGGGAGAAAGGACTATTCCAGAGGGCCACAGGAGAGGACGGATGGAGCCCATGAGATTCCAGATTGATGACAAACCTCACAGCCAGATCAGGATCCCACAGCAACTTCCTGAGGTAGGGGCCCGTACCTCACGTTATGTTTATGATGAATACAATTTGTGTAAATAATGTTACTCATGACTGCAGACAGTTTAAAGATGCAACTGTTTTACAATGTAAAAGTCTGTGGTGATGTTAACTGGGAATGTTGGCATGCAGAGCTTAGGAGAAATAGCATTAATGTGGGATATATGTGCTTAATAGTGATGTAATATCTTGCAGTTTGTTCCTCTTGAGGCAGACATCTCTGCTGAAGTTCCCGTTATCACTTTGGCTCCCGACCTGCTCCCCTTGTTCAGGAGACAGTATGACAACAACATCTTCATAGGTTGGTGTGTTCCAGTTTACATTATATTATTTTATTAATATTTTGAATTAACTTTTACATTTATATGGTCACTATTCATTTTAGTTTTAGCATTTGTATTTTTTATCTCAGTTTTAGTACTTGTACATATTTTAGCTTATTTTATCTTAGTTCCAGAGACAACAGTTATACTTTTGATTTTCGTTTGGTTTAATCTAATGTTCATCTTATTTTATTTCAGCTCTATTTTGATTTACCAGAAATGGTTTTTAATAGTTTTAGTTAAAACTCCCAGATTTTTGTCTTCAAATGTCCCACGAAGCAACAGATATTTGCAATTCTAAATGCTGATTGGATGAGCCACAAAAGTTGCTGCACGTTCTGTATTACTGGAGAAAGTTGCTTTCTAACTGTAAAGGACTTAAATTTAGGCTAATGAATTATTACATAGAAAAAGAAGTGTTTACTATTAGATATTAAATGTCATTTGATTATTAATAAAGTAAACTATTTATTGAGCATTGGTGTCTTATCGCTTTGATGTTGCCAGTTGTACAAAAGCATCTGATAAGAACACTTGTGTTAAATCACTGTAGTGCAGTGTTTCTCAACCAGGGGCCACTAGGGGGCCCTAGCAAACTTTTATGGGGTCCCCAATAAATCTTTCAATTCAGTTTTATTAAATAGTAAAATGTATTAAAATGCTAATAAAAACAAAGTTTATTGACTTATATTACATCAGAGGTAAATAGCAACTTGCTATCCATATTATATAGTATATATAGTATTATATAGTTTAAAGTTTAAATCCGTGACAGTATTCTGAAAGTCTGTGCATGTTGTTTTACCCCACAGGTGCCAAACTGGAAGACCCATGCTGCTATGGTCACACACAGTTTCACGTGGTCCCTGACAGGTTCCGCAGGGACAAAATGAGCAAGAGGGGCCTCTCTGATCAGGTGGAGGTGTCACTGAGGGCCAACAGTATTGCCAGCCTGTTTGCATGGACAGGGGCGCAGGCTATGTATCAAGGTTGGTGTTTCTGTAATCTTTGGAATTGTCCTGAGCTCAGGTTAAGATCACTTTTCAATTGAATTGATCCATATATATATATATATATATTTTTTTTTACAATTGTAGGGCATTGACATGAATCAGCTCATGCATGCTTCCTTAATAACTAAATATGTTTTGATCTGCTCAGGCTTTTGGAGTGAGGAGGATGTGAGCAGGCCGTTTGTGTCTCAGGCTGTCATCACAGATGGGCAGTTCTTCTCATTTTTCTGCTATCAGCTCAATACTCTGGCTTTGAGTCCAAGGACTGACGGCAACAATAGCAGGAAGAACTTATGCTGGGGCACAGAAAGCATGCAGTTGTATGAGAGAATCACAGACGGAGACATAGTGGGCTTGAACGATGCTGTTCTTAAACTGTTGCTGCAGTTTTTATTGAACAAACCACAGTGTTGAAAATTCTGAAAATGATATGATTGTTATATGTATCAATAAACATAATACATGGAGCTGCATGTTATTTTTGTCTTCATTTAAGTTTAAGAATTTGTTTAAAGAAGTTTTGGATTTAAGTGCCCAAAGGAATAGTTCACCCAAAAATGAAAATTCTGTCATTTACTCACCATCTTAGTCCAAACCCATAAGAATTTTCTTCATGTTTGGAATACAAAAATATATCATGAAGTAATCTGTATGAATCGAGCAATTTGAAATGTCAAGTTTTCATCATATGAACTGATTTAATCCTTCAATAAAGCCTTCAGAAAAGTATTTTCTTTAGTTGACCTGGCTTTATTATTAAATTGACTTCCAAAAGGTCATATGAACACTTAAACCTTGGCAATAACACTATATTGAAGATTATGAAAACATGCCTTATGTTTATTTAATATAATGTAATATATAGTAAATGAAGTCCTTAGCAATGCATATTAGTTTTGATATATTTACAGTAGGAAATTACAAAATATCTTCATGGAACATGATCTTTACTTAATATCCTAATGGTTTTTGGCATAAAAGAAAAATTGATAATTTTGACCCATACAATGTATTTTGGGATATTGCTACAAATATACCCCAGCGACTTAAGACTGGTTTTGTGCTCCAGGGTCACATATATGTTTACATATATTGCTGTGACTGAATTAATTTAGGCAAAAAATCTTGCTTGTTACTTTATGTGATTCAAGCCACAAGATTATAAAGCAGAATAAAAAGGTTTTACATAATCAAACACTTTTTTTCTTTTCAACTGTTGAAATGAAAACCTCAGTGCTCCAGTTTTCTTTGTCTTGCTGTGTTGTTCTCCACTCCATTGCTCTCATCACGAGTGCTAGAACAAAAATAAGCACCATCACTGCCAATGTCTGAAAAACCTCCAAGCAAATTTTTACCAAATATATTCAGTGAAGCTTTCAAAATCATATAAACTGATCTGCACACACTTACAGATTGCTGGTTTGTTCAGAGCAGAGATCATTCTCTGCAAATGGATAAATCCTTTGTTAATTTTAATTGGTGACGGCTCTATTTAAAGATTATTCATTAAAGTTTTCTGTACCTCCTGCAGACAAATTATCATTTTGCGGCTTCTTGCATTTTTCCCAAAGCAAAATCAGTGTGACAAGGACAATGACTTCAACCACTATAGCAATGAAGGGTTTGAGAGGCTCAGTATATGACAAGACCTTCAGCTCTACGTAAGACTCGCTGGGTTTGATATCAAACTCAGCGCTGCATATGTACTTTCCAGAATCTTCTTCAGTCAGATTCAGTACAGTCAGTTTTGTTTCATTTCTATTAATAAAGATCTTGTAGTTCAGAGGGTTTGCAGTAACATTGATGAGCCCCTGTGAAGAGAAAAACACTGATATGAACTGTGTTGTCATTGTTAACTAAATATTAAGTACAACTATTACAAATCATTTTGGTTAAACTATATTTAAAGGTGTCCTTGTTACAGTGTATTTATACATTTTAGTACTGAGTAATATTAACTAACTACATGTACTTACTATAGGGTTAGGGTTTGTCTTAGGGTTTCTTGCATGTAATTATGCATAATTTATTGTTATTATAATAGTAAGAAGAACATGTATCATGTGTAACAAGGACACCTTAAAATAAAGTGTTACCATCATTTTCAGTAAATGAAATAAAATTATAAATTATATTAGATGGGGGAAAAAAAGGTTTAGGTTCAAGTAGTATAATCAGTCTCATATTCTCCATTTCTTTTTCACCTTTTCAGTATTGTTTGCCTTGTACCAGTTCCAGGTGTTTGGTGTGTGTTTGAGTTTACACTCCAGTACAACTGAATCTCCAGTGTAGCTCACTACCGGCTTGTCTCTTTTGTCTTTTATTACAGGAACTTGGGGGGGGGGAGCAAAATACATCAGGTTAACATAATCTAAATTATAAATATGATTGTATGAACCATTTAAAACAACACAGTATGTGCATAAAATGACAACATACCATCTAAAACAAATGTTACTTGTGCCTGATTTTCTCTGAAGATGCAGGAATAATTTCCCAGGTCTCTGGCCTGTATACTGAAACTATGAAGCAGGTTAAACAGCTTGAGTCAGTGTTAAGTCATTGTTTAGTAATACTGAATTGCTTATTTACTTCTTTAACACGTCTTATTTGCGTTATTTAGCATTTATTAGAAACGACACATGATTATTTTCTGAAATAGACATCCACTTACGTCTTTTTAAGGATATACTGTTCATTGTTTCTATTTACAGTTTCTTCAGAGTTTTCAATTTCTTGTCCATCTTTAGTCCAATAGCCAGTAATGTACGGAGGGTTATTTGGTATATCAGTTAGGTTACATAAAAGCTCTATATCCTGGGGTGTCAGGATTGCAAGCTCTTCAATAATGACTTGATTTTGACCTGTATGCCAAGAAACTGTAGCCCAATCAGCAAACCAAACCTCTGCCATTCTGAGCAATTCAATGTATTGTCTCTAGTAAAATAAGCTATTTTTGATTATCTTATTATTCACATTTTAAAAGAATGCACCCAAAAATGAAAATTTGCTGAACATTTACTCACCCTCAGGCCATCCAAGGTTTACATGAGTTTATTTCTTTATCGAAATAGATTTGGAGAAACGTAGCATTACCTCACTGGCTCATCAGTGGATCCTCTGCAGTGAATGGGTGCCGTCAGAATGAGAGTCTAAACCGCTGATGAAAACATCACAATAATCCACACGACTCCAGTCCATCAATTAATGTCTTGTGAAGCGGAAAGCTGCATGTTTGTAAGAAACAAATCCATTATCAAGGCGTCGCTTCTGGCAAAAATATTACTACTCTATCCATAATATTGCTTCTTCCAGTGGAAAAGTTCATCTCCTGTTGTCTTACATCAAAATCCACTGTCATATCTGTTTAAGACTGTTTTTGCTTGAAAACCTTTTTCAATGGAGAAAGCAAAATGTATAGAGGACTCATATTTTAGCTGGTAGCAACAGTTTAAGTTCAAAACATCTTGATGATGGATTTGTTTATTATAAACATGCAACTTTTCACTTCACAAGATGTTAATTGATGGACTGGAGTCGTGTGAATTATTTGTGGATTATTGTTATGTTTTTAACAGCTGTTTGGACTCTCATTCTGACGGCACCCATTCACTGCAGAGGATGAGCCAGTGAGGTAATGCTACGTTTCTCCAAATCTGTTCCGATGTAGAAACAAACTCATCTGCATCTTGGATGGCCTGAGGGTGAATACATTTTTAGCAAATTAAAATTTTTGGTTAACTATTCCTGCAATCATCTTATCATTTGTACGCTTACAAATATCTGTTGATCTATTGATGTAATCTAGTGATGTCAAATGCATACTTGTTCTGGCTAATAATATACTGTATGACAGGGTAATCATACCTTTGGATACAACTTTTCGTGTTGTAATTACAGGATCAGACTGTGGGGAAGGGGTTGTTTCTAAAAAAAACAAAAAAGAAAAGAAAAGAAAAAAGACATGCCATATGGTGTTGCACTGAATAAGCAACACTACCAACTCACCATTCTGCTAGAGAGACGGGCCTAGTCAAGGTTAAATGAAAGTTGCATTACTTAGAAGCCTCAACCCAGCTTAATAAAACACCAAGGAATGATTTTAAAATGATTTACAATAATTTAACAATCACATTAACATCCCCTAGAAATACTGGAAAAACCAACAGATCAGGGGACTAACTGATAACAAGGTCATAATGTCAAAGCTTGTAAAAAACAACAAGGCCCTATAAATGTTACACTACACTAAGAAGCAGACATGCACATACCAGTGTTCATCCCATCACAGTAGAGAAGAAGTAAGATGAGATGTCTGACGCTAGCCATGGAGAAGAGCGCTCTTTGGCTGCAGCTGTGCTGTGTGTGGCTGGGGCGAGGCATCTCTTCTGGTGCGTCTTTTTCAGAAGCAGGTCCCCAGAGACACCAACCCCCCTCCCTTCACTACTGCAGCCATGGTGACTTGGCAGGACTGGTGTATGCTTGCAACTTCCTGTTTTAAATTAATCATGAGTGTCAGGAGGCGGCCACAGCCCTGCCTGATCAAATGATTGGAAATCCTGTAACATCACCCTCTATTCAGATGGAGCAGGTACTGTAACCAGTGCTGGCACAACTTGGTGTTTGACAACTTCAGATTCACACCTCATCTGTGTGGTACACTCTGTATTCACAAATGTGGATGTAGTTATAAGTGTAGCCTTTTATTTATTTTATGTGCTTTTCATGTGCTGAGAAAAGCAGTGTGCAATGGAGGATCGTATTACTTACAGTCCTTTAATATTAATTGCAAACTGACAGTTTGCTGAGTTCCTGTACTTTCTGTTCAACACTGTTATACTGTGACTTTTACCTCTTTTAACATTTCTTGACATTATATCATATATCATGAAAAAAAGAATATATATTTATTTATTTTGTGTAAGCACATGGTTTAAACAGAGGTAAATGTCTCTTGTAGTCAGTATTTCATTGTATACACCTGATAGACTAAAACTCAGTAGTTCAACTGTTTTATGGGACAAAAATACAGTCCAGTCCGGAAGTATTCGGACACTGAATACCGTGTCTGACTTTGTGCTTTTGTCTTTATACACCACTACAATGGATCTGAAATAAAACAATCAAGATGTGATTGCAGCTAAATATCTACAGTGGATCTAAAATATGAATAGTTAATTATAACTAGTTATGGTTAATTATTCATATTTCCCCATGAGCTGATTCGCGACAAAGTGCAGACTTTAAGCTTTAATCCAAGGGGTTGAACAAAAATAGAAAATGCTTAGATATATACAACCATTTTTATACACAGCCCCCCATTTTCAGGGGCTCAAATGTAATTGGACAAATAAATGTAATCATAAATAAAATGGTTCTGCCTTTAGTTTTATCTTCAGCAAGTGAAATGCATGCTCAATCGGGTTGAGATCAGGAGATGGACTTGGCCATTGCAGAATATTCCACTTTTTTACCTTCAAAAACTCCTGGGTTGCTTTTGCTGTATGTTTTGGGTCAGTTGTACTATGAAGCGCCACCCAATCAGCTTTGCTGCATTTGACTGAATCTGGGCAGACAGTATGTTCCTCTACACTTCAGAATTCTTGTATTTGCTCTGGTGAAGTCTTCTCTTGATTGTAGACTTTGACAGTGACACATCTTCCTCCTGGAGAGTGTTCTTCTCTTGGCTGGATGTTGTGAAAGGGTTTTTCTTTACCGTGGAGAGGATTCTCAGATCATCCACCACTGTTGTCCTCCGTGGACGTCCAGGTCTTTTTATGTTGCTGAGCTCACCAGTGCGTTCTT
>NW_015505272.1:246536-261235 GCF_001515645.1 Sinocyclocheilus grahami | reverse complement strand
TGTGTGTGTGTGTGTGTGTGTGTGCGTATGTGTATGTTGGACCGGCTTAATGTGTTTATGTAGTATGTTGGACTAGTTTAAGTGTTTATGTAGTTAATAAAACCTTACTTGTATCACACTTGACGTGTTCATTGTTTACTCATAACCGGAGTGAATAATCATGCAGATTTACGTTACAAGCTTATAGAATTGTACAGTAAGAAAGTTATTTCCCTTAACCAGGAAATTAACGTCTTAGAATTGACAAGACAGTTGACCCTGAGTGGTCAGCTAAATATCTACAGTGGATCTAAAATATGAATAGTTAATTATAACTAGTTATGGTTAATTATTCATATTTCCCCATGAGCTGATTCGCGACAAAGTGCAGACTTTAAGCTTTAATCCAAGGGGTTGAACAAAAATAGAAAATGCTTAGATATATACAACCATTTTTATACACAGCCCCCCATTTTCAGGGGCTCAAATGTAATTGGACAAATAAATGTAATCATAAATAAAATGTTCATTTTTAATATTTTGTTGAGAATCCTTTGCAGGCAATGACTGCCTTAAGTCTGGAACAAATAGACATCACCAGAGACTGGGTTTCCTAGTTTGCCATGCTTTGCCAGGCCTTTAATGCAGCTGACTTCAGTTGTTGTTGGTCTTTCTGCCTTTAGTTTTATCTTCAGCAAGTGAAATGCATGCTCAATCGGGTTGAGATCAGGAGATGGACTTGGCCATTGCAGAATATTCCACTTTTTTACCTTCAAAAACTCCTGGGTTGCTTTTGCTGTATGTTTTGGGTCACTTGTACTATGAAGCGCCACCCAATCAGCTTTGCTGCATTTGACTGAATCTGGGCAGACAGTATGTTCCTCTACACTTCAGAATTCTTGTATTTGCTCTGGTGAAGTCTTCTCTTGATTGTAGACTTTGACAGTGACACATCTTCCTCCTGGAGAGTGTTCTTCTCTTGGCTGGATGTTGTGAAAGGGTTTTTCTTTACCGTGGAGAGGATTCTCAGATCATCCACCACTGTTGTCCTCCGTGGACGTCCAGGTCTTTTTATGTTGCTGAGCTCACCAGTGCGTTCTTTTTTCTCAGAATGAACCAAACTGTTGACTACATATTAAAGAGCTGTATTTCCTTAACCTTTCCTCAAATTGTGATGTGAATACCCTCAAATTAAAGCTCAGATTGTGCACTTTAAGCCAATATTCATTGTAACTTGAATATGTTTTGGTCAACAGACAAAATAATAAAAACTGTGCCTGTGTCAAAATATATGACCTAACTGCATGTGTGTGTGTGTGTGTGTGTGTGTATAATTACTGTAAGTGTCTGATACAAACATTCTCATTTTATCCTAACCAGCAAGACCTTGACAAAATTGCAAATGAAGAGCAAAAGATGAATTAATCTGTTTTCTGACAATAGAAACAAAGGGCTCATACCTGCTGATGGAATTTGACAGAATATGGTTACTCTTTTCTTGGCCACGGTCATGTTCTTGGTGATGCAACTACAGGGCTGTCGCACAGAAAAGCCTCTCATTGAATTTACTCTGATAGACCAATCCTGAAGCTAAAGCTTGATTGGGGGGGGAAAGGAAAGGAGTAGTGTATCTTTTGTTTTTTGGAAGGAGCATCAGTTCTCATTCATTGTGATCAGCCAGATGAAGAAACAAGAACAACTAGCAAAATGTCTCATGATGGAATGTCCAGAGAAGAATATGAGGAGTATCAGAAGCAGATGGTGGAGGAAAAGTAAGTCTGAAACTCTTTTAAAAACATTGGCCATTCAAGCCTATTTTATCCAGGAGGTTTTCAATAATGTTGTAAATTCAAGTGAGTATTAAATTCACAAGGAACAAACTGAAATATATCAGCTAATTTTCAAACACATTTTTAATAATTGTTTTGTGATGTGAAGCATAACTTTCACATGATACTCATGTTAGAATCATGTGATACTCATGTTAGCACTGGTTGAGCGGTGAAAGAAATCGCATCCCCTATATTTCCCCTGTTATAAATACATGTTAAATGTGTTAAATGTATACATTAAATGAAGTACCCTGATACTGTGCTGTTTTCTGATAACACTGTTGTAACTGTTCTTGACTGCTGCTTACGTTCCTGTTCATTTTCTACTTCTGTTCTTTGTGCTTTTCTCATCTCCTGTACATTGCCTGCTTCTTTGGGAATAAAGGATGGAGAGAGATGCAGAATATGCTACAAGAAAGGCAGAAAGGGCTTGTCTGAGGACTTGTTTAAGAGAAAAATATCGAATTCCAAAGGTGAGAGTCCCAGGAGAAGATAAACAAATCTCTTTCAGTAATTTAGCTATTCCTGTCCCTGACTGACTGTGCTTAAGCAGCACATGGATAGCATCAGTTTGCAGAGATGGTTAAGCTATCAAGTGTGTGAAGGTTGCAGTGCAGATTGTGGCAGGAGATTAAGGCATAATGTAGTAAACTAAAATAGTGAGTCTGGATGTTCAGGGCTTAACCACCTGCAGTGCTTAATCCCTAAAGTGAGCTTTGACAGCACTGCTGTAGAGCTGTCAAACTGTGTGCAGTTTCATGTGGATGAAGAGAGAAGTTGAACTCCATAGGGAAAATGTATAAAAATGAAAATGGAGTTATTATTTTACATGGCTTTTCCAGGTCTAGAAGTCACATTTATAATTAGGTTACCTCTAGGCTAGGTTACCTATAAGAAAATTGATTTATTTTTTAGTTGGTTTAGCTTCTTTTACAACTTTTGTCTAATTTGAAATTAAATGGGGGTAATTCTGTGCCCCCCTTAGAAGTTTGCTAAGGCCCCCTATATAGTGGCCCTGGCTCCCTGGTTTTGAACCATCGATATAAAATCTACAGTCACAGAGATGCAATTCAATTAATGTAGTGCACACTTAAGGTTAGTATAGAAATAAACTATTAACATTTTGCAAAGCTGTAACCATATATTCGGCATTTGAAGTGTTAAATCAAATTTTTTTCCCGAAATGAATGTTAATTTTATAATAAGTTAATTATCATCATTAATAATCACAGAGGCAACTGTACTTATTATTAAACAAACTTAAGTAAATAAATAAATAGCCTAGTCCTTTTTTTATGCTACACAAGGCCTTCATAAATTTGAAAATGATCAATTATTCTATTCTCCGATGACATAAAATTCTCTTTAAAGAAACTATTAATTATATATACATAAAATACATATAATAATTAAAAAATCAACTTAAATCATAAAAAACTTTCAGGTATTTTTTTTTAATAATGAACATATTTACTATTCCTTTATTTCAAAGAATGCTTTCTTATTATTTCATTTAATGACTTGTTTTTATTTTTCATTGTTCCTAATCAAACTGGCTCGCTAAACTACTGTAAGTAAAAAAGTGTCACAGGTATGGCCAGTATCTGTACAAAATAAAAACAAAAATATTGCCTGCTCTAATCAACACTTTAATCATTTAAAAAAGAAAACAAATAAGTATCAAATCAGCATCCTGAGAAGCAATGTGACTATTTATTGAAGTAGTTTGAATAGGTCAAATCTCCTCATGCTCTGTTTTATTTATTAAAGTCATGCTTGAGGCATGTCTGCAAACTATGGGTTCTGGGTGTGTAATCCTTACATATATGAGCAAAGGATGAGATTATGATCCAGCAGGCCGGAGATGACATTGACGTGCCAGAAGAACTGATCAAGATGGTGGATGGAGAGGCGCCACAGGAGGAGGAAAAGGAGTCCATCATGGGTCAAATGCAGAACCTTCAGAACATGGATATGGGGCAGCTCAAAGAAAAGGCTCATGCCACATTTGTGGAGATGAAATCCAAGGCTGAGGAGAAGTGCACTCTTATGTAATGTGTAGAGGAAGTCAAAGTCATCTAGTTGCCTAACGTCTTGATGACAAGCATTTGCTTATGCAGTGAAACTATTAAGTTTCCATTTCCTGAGAAATATTGATCACACAAGAGATGAATGTCATTGTTCAGAAATTTATTCAGAGTTCTTTTGTTTGGTTTCTTGTTTTTCTTTTTAATCAATTGTTTGTTTTTATTGATTTATTTTTTTTATCAAATTGTGACTGACCTTCTCATTGAGTAATCTTACATTACAAAGTCAGAGTTATGACCAATATCTACATACTAGAAGATAATCATGACATTTGATTTATGCACTTTTTGTTTAAAAATAAAGATTTTTCTAAATGTTTAAAATCTATATGAAAAAAAGAGACGTATTGAGATGTAATAAGGTGACAGGATTTTTAAGATAAATTATCATTTTAAAGGACTAAATACTTACAGTATCAGTGCTACAGTATTTTCTTTACGCTAAAATATTTTGAAGGTGCCGTAATAAGTTAGTCACATGAAAGTAAAGACTGAAAACTGATAGAGATGAGACAATCACTTGAGATGATACATTTTTGCATTACAATCACCACTAAATGCAAATGCAAAAGAATGCGATCAATGTATGAAATAATTAATTTTAGTTGATTTATAAAGTGGTCATTAATCGACAGACAACATTTTAACAGCTGTCCCAAGTTCAAATCCCGACTCGAGGACCTTTCCCAATCCCACCCCCCTCTCTCTCTCCCTTCGCTACATCTGATCTGTCCTATCATAATAATAAAAAAATAAAATCTTTAAAAAAATTGAAATAAAATACATCCTTGACATTTAATATACTAACTACACAGTCTTTAAAGGGGTACTCCACCTTACATGATCATTTTTCTCATCATTTATTCATTCTAATGCCGTCCCGGATGTATGACTTTTTCGACAACTTTTTAGACTTTTTGTCAAAGCCGATGCTTCAAAAAGCAAACACGACAGTAATCCATACGACCCCAGTTGATGAATCAATGTTCTCTGAAGCAAAACACCACAAGTATATGAGAAAAACACTAATATTTACTAACTTTAACTAAACTATTGCTTCCATAACTGGGGTCAGATGGATTGCCATCAAGTTCACTTTATGTGGTTTTTAATTTTTGAAGTGCCAACTTTGGTGATCCCATACACTTCCATTATATAGACTCAGAGATGGATTTTTGTTCATTGAAGGAAAGTCAGTCATATACATCTGGAATGGCTAAATGATGAGAATTTTCATTTTTGTGTGGAGTATCCCTTTAATCATTGGTTTAACGCTGTGTATTCACTCAGGGATGGTTATAGAGTTGCAAACTATTCATGAACTCATTCTGCATGTCGTCAATGTCATCAGTGGTCTCAATGGGAATACTTGGTGGGTTCAGGAAGGGTAAGCATGGCATATTCTCATATTGATATGTATGGTCACCGTACAATCGAAAGTCCCCATAACCCCCTACAGCTCCGTGGAGGGGCTCACAGACGTTGAGGTAGGGGTTGGTGTGCTGCTGGGGGCCCTGGCTGTGGAAGCGGCGGTCAGACGCGGGACTGTGGCTGGGGCTGGTCGAGGGGCTGTGCGGCATGTGACACGTCAGCTGACAGCTGTTCTTCCTGGTGGGACGGTTGAGATCCAGTTTGGCAATGAGGGGCTTGCCGACGTTAACGTCCATGTTCCACTGGACCAGGTCGTCTAGGGAGTTAAACTGGATGTGTAGGCAGACAGTGAAAGCTAGCTCCTCCTGTAAACCAGGAAGAAGGAAAAATAGGTATCAAGGAAGTTTTGAATTATATATGTATTGTAAATCAGATCTAAAGAAATATTGTCAGTCAGTCTTGAGCTGTACCTTAAGTTTCTGCAGTGAGCCGAGTCTGGTGTAGAGGCAGTGCTGAGGAAGACTCCCTGAAAGTAGGAAGCTTCCTGTTTCCTCCAGAGTTTCTTTATTCATCAGCTTAGGGTCCACATCCAGATCCTTCAAAGTCAGGTAATAGGAAAAACATTACTTATTGCAAACATATGTTAAGAAACATGTTTCATGTTTTATATATAGGCAATATGGAATATTGACAAGAATGCTATTAGTCCAATTATTTAAAAAAAAACAACAACAAAAAACTGTGCAGCTAAATAATTAGACTGATTAGTATTGTACATTGATTTCTGCAGATACAGTGGGGAAAAAAAGTTTTTTTTCCTCATTTTGTCTCTCATAGTTGAGGTATACCTATGATGAAAATTACAGGCCTCTCTCATCTTTTTAAGTGGGAGAACTTGCACAATTGGTGGCTGACTAAATACTTTTTTGCCCCACTGTATACACTACTGGTCAAAAGTTAGGATTTTTAAATATTTTTGAAAGAAGGTTCTTATGGTCACCAAGGCTGCATTTATCTGCTCACAATATACAGTAAAAACTGTAATATTTTAAAATATTATTACAATTTACAATGACTGTTTTTTATTTTAATGCATTTTTCTGTGATGGCAAAGCTAAAATTTCAGCAGTCATTACTCCAGTCTTCAGAAATCATTCATATATGCGTATTTGCTGATCACGAAACATTTCTTATTATTATATTATTATTATATTTTTGTGGAAAATGTGATACATTCTTTGATGAATAGAGTTCAGTGGAACAGCATTTTTAAATAGAAATTGTATGTAACACATTTTTTATTATTGCTTTTGATCCATTTAATGTGTTCTTTCTTTTTTGACCCCGCATCTTTTAATGGTAGTGATTAAGAATAATTGCAGTTTCTTTCTCCAAAATAAAAACAAAGACCACTAACCAAAGGGAGGTTAGTTATGTGTGCCTGACAAGACAGCATCTCTTCTGGCTTTTTCACAATGCTGGTGTAGATGACCAGCACATTGGAAAACTCAGCAGCAAAGTCCATTTTTATCTGAACTCCACATTCAAAGTCCAGAATTTTACTCTCCGGCAGTTCTGGGTTGAAACACAAATGCAAAAGTTTGACAAATGCTGAGAAAAACTACATTTACCGTACTATAGTATTTCACTCGTCAAAAACTATAATTTGTTAATATGATAGAGGCCCCCTATGATAAGAATCATGTCATGACGAAATAAGATGAAATGAAAATATAAGTTTGATCCAGTTTTTTTTTTGGTATTGTCAACAATTATGGAAATGAGGAAAAATATGCTTCATGATAATAATTAAATGATTTCAATTAAAACACTGTTGATGAAAATATGGTGAGGAAGAAATAACTTATATATATATATATATATATATGTTTTTTTATAAATACAATTGTTACTTAATTTAATAATGTTTTAAAACGGAATATATAATATTAAATAATATATAAAATTAGATATAATATAAAATTATACTACATAAATATATTATAATATTTTCATTACTAGTAATCATCATGAAAAATGTTATTTTTATTAACAAAACTTTTTTGTATAGATTTAATTTTGACAAAAAAATGTGAACCTATTTTATATGGTTATTCAAATGAGTTGCACAATATTGTGAAGTAGCTGACATTACCATGTGCTTTAGACCAGAGCAGGTTGTGTGCCTCGGCTGCATCGGAGTAGTCCCCGGGGTGGATGGGATCGGTGAGGGACCGTCTCTCTGACAGGCTGCTGCGGATCTCTAGAGCCTGCTTACCCTTTGTGGGGTCAAACTGACCCATATCTACAAACAATCAGAACAGTAGTTTGATTGTCAAGACATGCAACCAAACATGAGTAGATGAAATATAATTTTATTTATTTTAATATTTAAAATTAATCTTTGTAGTAGTAGTCAAAGTGCAAAAAAGTACTGAAAGTAGTAGTACACTTTTCAAATAAGTTAATCATTGGTTTGAGCTTAATGGACCTGCATTCAACTAATAAACGCTGTAACGCTTCATTTAACTTTAACATGCTCAAGGTTCCCTCACCTTCAGCCACACTGTCTAGCAAAACAGTTATCTTCTCATCCTCTAGGAGGCGCTCTTTCAGGAATTTAATAAAGACTCCATTGGTGAATCCACTTGAACTCAGTTCAAAAGCCTCAGCATCTTGGCAACTTCGCAAATATAATACATCTCAACATAACTTGTCAGAAAGTAAACAAAATGTACTTCAGCATGTTATTTCTGGATGAAAAAGAAAGACACTCAGTAACTCACGTGGCATATCCAAACACAATATTGGCTGTAACTTTGAGCACAACATTTGGTGTGGCATCGTCATGTAGATTTCTGAAGCAATAAATTAGTGTTAGAATGATGACAACCAATGTATGAATTCCCAATGCGAATATGATATAAAACCACAAAATGCACACCTTTTCCTGCACATGTCGAGGAGGAAGACATTGAGTCCAGTCTCCTTCTCCTGCATCAGTTTCAGAATGCTCTGAACACAGAGACAGTTGCCTGAACGGTATGGATTTGGGGCATCAACAGGCACCATGAAGCTGTTCCCAAAGTTCTCATAACCATGTCCAGCATAATACAACAAACCTAAAGGGAGGAGCAATCGTCAAAGAGTCATTTCATTAAAAAAGAAAATTCTGACATCATTTACTCACTCTCATGTCATTCCAAACCTGTATGACTTTCTTCTGGTGAACACTAAATAATATATAGAAGATATTTTACAGAGTGTATTGTCTGTTATTTTCCACACAATGAAAGTGGATAGTGAATCACACTTTCAACCTCCAAAAAAGTACAATAAAAGAAGCTCAGTTTGACGCATTTACTATATTACATAAGTCATATGATAGCTTTGCATGAAGCATTAACCAAACATTTACCCAAACCAAAAGCTTTCTCTTGGCTGAAGATGTCAATTTGAACTTGTGTACATATCGGTCATGTGACAGTATCAAATTTACGTATCACAATGAGTGCTGAAACATTTATCACAGTATACGGTATTGCACTGAATTACAAAAACAGGCTGAAAAGATCAACAAACTTCAGTGTTATTCTATTAAAAACAAGTTCAACAACTTAAAAAAAGAACTTGAACATTTACATTTAAAAAGAACTTGAACATTTAAATAAAGCATTGCATAATAAATATGTATAGAGTAAACAAATGTTTCAAACTGATTAAAGTGCAAAAGAACAGAAAACAATTGTAACCAATATCAAGATCTTTTCTGGCTTGCATGTTTTAGTCCAGTTAGAAATGTGTAAACAAATGATTCAAAATAAATATTAAGTATTTAAATAAATATTAAGCATTTTCATGTAGCTCGTCCGCTGTCTTTGCTCAAGACCATTACGAAAAGCTGAATACATTTTTATGTTGCATACACACAGTGTTGGAAAAGAAGCTAATCTGCATTCTAAAAATCGACACAATAATAAGGATTATCTAAAATCAGATAATAAAGTGTATAGAATTATTCTGAGTATTTTAAAGTGCCTACAGTAATAATATTGTGCACGTTCATTACTGCAATATTAGCACATCTAGTACATATTCAAACATGACACGTTAATGTGTTGTGAGCCAGTATGCATATATTGGGTTTTATACAATTATGATTTCATATAATCGGAAGATAAGATTTAAGCCAAATTTAGAGCACATATTGTTTTTATATGTCATGCGTCTTTTAGCAACAGGGAACACGTTTCTGCATTTCCGAACAACTTGAGTGTGTGATGCACAGTCGATTAGTGTATGATGACCAGATTTCTCTGTAACCATTTGCAAAGTCGGCAAGTGTATGACGCATAGTGTTTTAAAATCTTTAAAGTCGTGTAATGTATTCCAGCCTTAAAATGAAAATTCACCCAAAAATGAAAATTCTGTCGTTTACTCTCCCTCAAGTTGTTCCAAACCTGTATGAGTTTCTTTCTTCTGCTGTAGGCAAAAGAAGAGTTTTACCAAACAGTTGCTGGTCCTCACTGACTTCCAAAATATGGAGAAAAGAAAAAAAATCATCCAAGTCAATGGGGACCAGCAACTAACTTGAGGGTGGGTAAATGACAGAATTTAAATGTTTGGGTGAACTGTGCCTTTAAGTAACTACTGTTCAGATTTGATCAGAAAACATCTAACCAAAGAATAAATATAAAACAAAAGATATGATGCATACCTATAACAACAACAACAACAACAACATCCACTTCATTGCTCCATGTTCGTTCATTACTGCAGAAGATCTCACAGCGATACCTTCCCTGGTGCTCTGGCAACAAATTCTTGACCTGATTTAAAAAAAAAAAATCTCTCACTACATTGTAAAAATGTAGACTTTTGACAGTTGAAAATAATACAAAGATATTGGAGTACATTTTACAAGAAAATATAATTTCAGTCTTTCCACTTCATAATTTCATGTTTAATTCAATGTATTACCTGTCGTTTCTTTGTAATTATTTGTGAAACTTGCAAGGATTTTCTGAGTTGTTTCTTTTTCAGTGTAGAATTTTTTTTAAATCTACTTCATCCAAGCTGTCTCAGAAATTAAATGTATCTAACCAAGTGAACAACAGTGAATTTATCCAAAAATGTGTCATCTGTTGGTCCTCTTACAGTGTACATCCTCTTAGTGGCTTTTTTGATCGGCACTCCGTTTCTGTACCATTGATATTGCGGTAGGGGTCTTCCAATAGCTCCGCACTCCAGATAGAGTAAATCTCCCACCAGCAGCCTTTGAGGTTGAGGCTGGATCAGCACCCTTGGCCTGCCCTCTGAAGCCAGAGACATTAATCCTGATCAAAAAGCATCAAGTTTGATATCAGTGGCATATCATGTCAATCAAGACAATTCAACCAAATTTCTTACTTGTCTCTGCTGATCACAAATGACTTACCATATCTTGGTGGAACATCGAGGACATCTACTTGGGCCCAGTGACTGAACTCATATGCTTGTTGGCCTTGTCAAGAGACTCACAGAGCCTCTTCAACACAGATTCTTTCAAGAAATTTATGTTCAAAGAGTTGTCATTCAAATCCGACATGATTGAGGAAAACGGCTGATACACAACTGTGATTGGTTGAGCTCAGATTTAAATGTTCAGCAAAGCACCTGCAAAATGGGACATTGAAGTGGCAATTCAATCAGTGTCCTGAGGTGTCACGTTAAAAAATATGTAAAAAATAAATATTAATAAAAAACATGGCACTTTTAAAAAATTTCATTAATGCCCCAATGACTATGAAATTAACTGCTGAAATTAAAACACTGATTGTGACGAAGTAATATTTAGCCTAAAATAGTGATATTCAAAATGTTCAAATACACACAGGGTAAAATTATGACAGTCCCCCTAAAAAAAGAACACACACACACACATACAAAAAAAACCCCCCAAAAAAACCTGGTTGCTCCAGCTAAAGTTTTTAAGGGGTCAGGTAAGTGAAAATAGCTCCTTAAATGGAAAAGCCACTCAAAAACTAAATTCTTTCATGATTTCACCTTCATGTTGTTCCAAACCTGAATAACTTTATGTTTTACGTGGAATTCAAATTAATGAGAAGACAGAATGACAGCACAAGTCATGAATATTTTCTTTCACTGTATGGAAAATTTGCAATGGAAGACTGAGAATGTCATATTCTTCCTAATATGTTATTTTATGTTCCACAGAAGAACGAACGTCAAACGGTTTTGAAACGATAAGAAGATAAGTAAATGAAGGAAGCAGTTTAGGTGAACTACCTTCAAGACACTCGATAGTTTCACTTTTTACAGTTTTTGTCAACCACCGAATATGTGTTATGTGTTATATTGTATGTGATGAATGTAAACTAAGTAGGCAACGCCATTCATTCCCGCTTTTTATTTTCGAATGCAGTTACTCATCTGTTCGAATTTCTAAATGTAAACATACAAACACGTTATTAAAAAAAACAGATCAGAATTCACCACGAACAAAAAGGCAATATCAGGAAGAGTGTAAACATCGAGCGCACATACCGCAGACGGATCAGATGTTGACATGTATCCCATTATTAAGCAATACATTAATTCTTCGCTACACTGACTGAGGTGGGGAAATCCAGCTTTCAAAACATACGTGCGTGTGTGTGTGTATGCATCACTTCCTGATGTCTAACAAAGAGGAAGGTGTTCATCTCTCTCCTGAGCAGCTCAACGAGTTCTTAAACGGAAGCATGTTCTTGTAGCCAAATCATATATATATATATACCTATGATAAATGACGGAGGTTGAGAAAAGTCATGCTTTTCAATTATTATTTCGCACGAAAATTAGGCTAGTCCTCTGTAATCTGTCACCATGCGTACCGTTCTGAACACCCTACAGCTGTTGTCAACTTTCTTTTTGAACTCCAAGGCCCCCCACTGCCCACAATATGAAAATGACTTTTTCAGTTTTTCTTGATTCACTAAATAAGGAAGGATAAGGATTTTTTTTTACAAATATGTTTACCCAAAATATCTGATTTAATTAATTCTAAAATGCCTACGGAATTATAAGATTCTGTTCATGCATGACTTTTCTAGACCAAGGTCTAGAAATCACACATTTAAATAGATTTATAAATATTAAATGTTATAAATATAAATACTCCTCATATATTCAAGGTTTTCAAGAAAGTGGGAATGCTGATTATTTAAAGAAAAAAGAGTTGCTTTAAAGTTGCTGAGGGGGTGAATTAAAATAAGGTCTTGCGTCCCTTTGGGAGTTTGCTAAGGCCCTCTTGTGGGCCCCGGCCCTCTGGTTGAAAGCCACTAGTCCTATCAAAAAGACAGAACAATCTACCAACAATCCAGAACACGCCAAGAATAGTAACCACCCAGAACCTCACTAGCAACCCCTCAGATTACCTCAGCAACCACTTAGTAACACACGGTCTATCTAGCTATCTGTCTGTTTGTAGGCATACCTGTCTTTTGGTCTTTTTTTCTATATGACTGTATAGCCATAGGCGGCGCGCTTAAAGGGATAGTTCACCAAAAAATGAAAATGTGATGTTTATCTGCTTACCCCCAGGGCATCCAAGATGTAGGTGACTTTGTTTCTTCAGTAGAACACATATGAAGATTTTTAAGTCCAACCGTTGCAGTCTATCAGTCGTATAACTCATGGCAATGGTAACAAAATCTATGAGAGTAAAAAATGCATGCACAGACAAATCCAAATTAAACCCTGCGGCTCGTGACGACACATTGATGTCCTAAGACACGAAACGATCGGTTTGTGCCAGAAACCAAACAGTATTTATATCATTTTTTACCTCTAATACACCACTATGTCCAACTGTCTTTGAGCGCGCGCACGGCATCCGGTGCGTGAGGTGTGTTCGCGCTCTGGCGTTTGTTTCTTCTTCTACTGAAGAAACAAAGTCACCTACATCTTGGATGCCCTGGGGGTAAGCAGATAAACATACATTTTTCATTTTTGGGTGAACTATCCCTTTAAGGCTGTGGCCTGGGGACTTAATAGATTTAATTTTTGTCCAATTTAGTGGCATTTTTGCCCCTAAATTGGACAAAAATTTAATCTATTACGTCTATTGCTAACAAAATGAATATGAATAGACTGTCGATTGTGGCATTAAATTAAGATCTGCTCATGTTGCACCGTATTTCATTTTAGGCGTTTTTACGGTGTTGCGCATTTTAACCAATCACACACAATTCTGTTGAGCTTAGGAATGCAATGGCCAATCAGAGGCGTTCAAATGAGTCATCGCTGAAACTCATCAGTTTTGTTGATGTTTTGTAAACGTTTAAAAACTAAAGTTCAGAAACGGAGTCTCCTTTGTCCGTCGTTTTTCAGACATTACACTATTTTTAAACTTCCAAACAAGGCGTTTAGACGAACATCTATTGACGAGCTTTACTCGAGTGGTTTGCAGTTGTTACACACACCGCGCCACTGGCAGGTAATGTGTGTGTGATGTAACGTCGTCGCCTGTATGCCACTCCTCAAGACTCTCCCTGTCCCTGCAGCCTCAGTTCAGGGCTGTTAGTGTGCAACTGGAGACTCAGAAGCACTGCGGTGTCAACAGGGTGACTTTGTATTTGGCTTTTCCCACTCTTATGCGCGTAGGAAGACTGTGCTCCGTCTAGAAGTCAGTCCAAAATGCAGCGCGTATGTGGAATATGGGAAAATCACAGGTAAAGCTGTGTGTGTAATTTCGGTGGCGGATCCAGGTGAGTCTCCGTCAAGTGATACACATCAATATTATGTTTTATTATGCGATGGATATTTATTATATACTGTATAACTATACGCATATCGTAATTTGCAAAATTGTTGTTGTTGTTTTTGTGGACCATACCGCAATTAGAACTAATATATTATGTACAAGGATTATTAAATTGCGGTAAACAGTTTGATTTGCACTATTTTTGTAATTCGTTAATATTGCATCTTATGGTCTATGCAAGTAAGCACATGTAAATACACTCATAATCAATATTATTATATGTAGTTTATTATTATTACTACTTTATAAAGACTGTTTAAAGAAGCTTAGACGTTGAAGTAGATCGACAGAGGTATGGATGACATAACCTCTTCTATCTGGAAAGCAATAGCCTACATCTTTTTTTTCTTCAGCTGGGTTGATCTGGGATCATGGGTTGACTGTCTGACCTGCCTGGTCTTGGCTTACTGAAGCAATATGTGTTTGTTTATGGCTATCACATTGATATCAGTGAGAATGCTGGGCAGAATTGGCCTCCGGAGGAATGACATGAGGAGACAGGAGTTTATGACTTAGTAATGTTTTGAGTATCAGATGAACCGAATTGTAGAGAAGACTTGCTTTTGTAATTGATTGACTAGATCAATCAACCCCCCCCCCCCCCCCCCCCCCCCCCCCCCCTCC
>NW_015505272.1:219262-245221 GCF_001515645.1 Sinocyclocheilus grahami | reverse complement strand
AATTTCTTTTGGAAATTGTTTGCCGGAACAATCCCCCCCCCCCCCCCCCCACACCTTGTTACACTAGTGGAGTTCTTGATCACTTGTAAAAAATCTTATAAATTTGTGATTACTTCCAAATAATGGATTCAACTTTTTATCAACCTTTTCCTCCAGTTAGCACAGGTTTTGTATTTCTTTTTAGAACTGGTTGATCATAGGCCTCATTGATCTGAGCTCATACACCTCAGTTTTTGAGTAAACATCCACAAATAATGCTTATTTTCCACTTAAAAATGGAGGTGCATAAGCTCAGATCAATGAGGCCTACAACCAGTCAGTTCCAAAAAGAAATAACCGGTGCAAACTGAAAGAAAACAAGTTGACAAAAAGGTTGAATTCAAGATTTGGTGATAATATAGCATAATAAGAGATTTACAAGCAGTTTTTAGAAGACCATTCCTGGTCAATTTAGATTTTCACACTGATCACCTTATATTTAGGCCTGTCGAAATAATCAATATATCGACTTATCGCGCAATATATGTACATGACCTCAATCATTTTTGGAGACGCAATATATCGCCCATTATTTTTCCTTAAAAATGAATGTCATCGTGTTTTTTAAATTCCACTTGCGCCTGTGTCTTTTGCAGCTTCTCGTACATAACGTGGTGTAGTTGGTGCTAGTTCAAATTAAAACAATTTTTAGGGATCTGTGCCTTTGTGCATACGGACATCTGACTGCTGAGTAGTGATTGTGTTTTTCAGCAATTGTGTGCACCCTTATTTTATAGAGAAAAGAAGCTCTGGGAAAAATCTGTAGATGAAAGAATCTCCATACAAGTTCTTTGTGCATTTTTCTTTTTTTTTGTACTTGTTACTTTGCACTTTTTGTTAGAAAATGTTTATTTACTATTTATTCATGTTTTTAAGGTATCTAATATTTTGATACTTAATTTCCATGATCTAAATATTCTTAAAAATTAAGTTTGTTAATTATTATGCTGTTACATTATGATTATATAGTCAGTGGCATAAAATGGTCTTTAAAATTACAATAATATCACTTATCGCAATTATTTCTGGGGCAATATATCGCACAACAAAAAGTTGTTATCGTGACAGGCCTACTTATATTATTTGATAAGAATGTGTAGGAATGTATATTATGTAAAATATGTACATATTATTTTTTGGTAGTCGTGTTGTCAAACTTGCTGCTGCTAAGATGAAAATAAATATTTAAGTTGTCTGGCACCGAAATAGAAAGTTAATGTCAAATGTTTTGAGGTCATTTAAACCTGGACTTTAATCCACTTCCTTCTATAATGTGGGAAAATAAAGGACTGTACTGACCACAGACAATAGCTTGTTCCATTTGGGTAAATCTCGTTCTTGGCTACCTACGTATTTGCAAATAAAGCTGATGGCATACTCATGGAAATCGAAACATAAAATAAATATAAAATGAAGAATATAGATGCAATTCAAAGACTGTAGCAAAGTGTTTTTCTACAATGATCCAAAAACATAAAGCAGATTGATTGCCCTTTCGAACTGTCTCTCATTGGAACTCATTCATTTCCAAGGCAGTAACTTTCCATTAAATCACCTCTCTGCACCTGTGTTTGCAGTGTTCGACTCTTTTGTTGATGCCTTGTGTTTATAACCTTGTACATTACCGTGCTGTCAGAAATAATCATTGATCAGTTCTGAGACAAGACAAATTCTGTACCAGTACATCACTGTGTTGTTATCACTGATCATGATAAGAAAAGATTCATGAAATCAGATAAAATCATCTTGGCACAGAGTTAACTCAGTGCTAAATTGCATACAATTTTGTACACATGATGACCTTTTAGCTGTCGTGATGAGTGAAGGTGTTGTTTACACATGCTAAGTGGTTGTTTTGCAGATCTAGATTGATGTTTCATGTAGAAACAAGCTCTACAGGTGGTGTGGACACTTCATTGACAGGAAAAATGTGGAGAGATGCAGAGCAGGCACTGACTCTGATATGGCTTCTCTCTTGGACCTCACACAGCATGTGTAAGTGAGGGAAACAGTTTCAAAGAATAAATTCAGGCAGTTGTTGTTGTGTTTATCGATTTTTTGTTGTTGTTGTAAACTATTGGGTTTTGGTGAGCGATTTTCTATAATTTAATCATTAGGAGGCCTTTTGTTTATATACAATCCATCAGCAAACAGTATACAGATTTTTAAATTCTATACTGAATTGAAAAGTAGTATAATTCAAAGAATTCTAATAATACATGTTAGTTTTCAGTATATGAAACACCCATAAATACTTTACAACACACGAAATAATAATATGGGCTATTTGCAGCATTCAATAATATTCTGTTAGTCTTTGAATACCACTTTTAGTTTAGTCCTAATATTCTTACAGATATGTTTTCATATACTCTTGAATTACACTATCTTTCCAGGTCTTTCTCCTCCGGGGAGGCCCACACTAACAAGATGTCGGTCGCCTGAGAAAGAGACGTTCACTTGCTGGTGGGAGCCTGGATCAACAGGTGGACTGCCCACCAGCTACCACCTGTATTTCAGAAAAGAGAGGTGAGTGCAGCCTACATCGCTATTCAGCATTGTTCAGCTTGCTGTCAAAAAAGTATATTTCCATTCTTTTTTCCCTGTATCAGAATATGGGTAGTTGCCTCATTAGCCGGGTTTCCATCCAAAATTGGAATATCGCACAAAACATTTGCGAACAAGCACCGTTTCCATCCAACGAGTCAAAGAGAACAAAATCATCACTTCCTGATAAACTGGCACTATACATCACTAAGAAAAGTAGGAGAAGCTACTGAATATAATAATTTTCCTATAGAATAAATGATTGCACCTCAGAACGAGCAGACGAAACATTTTTTAATGTTTTAATGTTTTAGCGTTTTGGTTCAGTTATTGAAAGAAGTCTCTTTTGCTCACCAAGCAAAAGTAAAAACTGTAATATTGTGTAATATATTACAGTTGACTTTTTTCTTGTTTAATATGTTTTAGACATTTTACTTTTTTATTTTATTTATTCCTGTGATGGCAAAGCTGTATTTTCAGCATCATTACTCCAGTCTTCAGTGTCACATGATCCTTCAGAAATCATACTAATATGCTGATTTATTGCTCAAGAAATATTACTTATCAATATTGATTTATTTATTTTCAATGTTGAAAACAGCTGTGCTCTTTAATAGTTTTTTGTGGAAACTGCAATACATTTTTTTTTCCAGATTTCTTTGATGAATGGAAACATCAAAAGAACATTTGTTTGAAGCAGCAATTTTTTTGTATCATTACAAATGTATTTACAGTCACTTCGATGGGTTTAAAGCATATTTGCTGAATAAAAGTATTAATTTCTTTCACAATTAAACTTTGGTATGATAGTTCTGAGAAAGTTAATGTCAAATGTTTTGAGGTCATTTAAACCTGGACTTTAATCCACTTCCTTCTATAATGTGGGAAAATAAAGGACTGTACTGACCACAGACAATAGCTTGTTCCATTTGGGTAAATCTCGTTCTTGGCTACCTACGTATTTGCAAATAAAGCTGATGGCATACTCATGGAAATCGAAACATAAAATAAATATAAAATGAAGAATATAGATGCAATTCAAAGACTGTAGCAAAGTGTTTTTCTACAATGATCCAAAAACATAAAGCAGATTGATTGCCCTTTCGAACTGTCTCTCATTGGAACTCATTCATTTCCAAGGCAGTAACTTTCCATTAAATCACCTCTCTGCACCTGTGTTTGCAGTGTTCGACTCTTTTGTTGATGCCTTGTGTTTATAACCTTGTACATTACCGTGCTGTCAGAAATAATCATTGATCAGTTCTGAGACAAGACAAATTCTGTACCAGTACATCACTGTGTTGTTATCACTGATCATGATAAGAAAAGATTCATGAAATCAGATAAAATCATCTTGGCACAGAGTTAACTCAGTGCTAAATTGCATACAATTTTGTACACATGATGACCTTTTAGCTGTCGTGATGAGTGAAGGTGTTGTTTACACATGCTAAGTGGTTGTTTTGCAGATCTAGATTGATGTTTCATGTAGAAACAAGCTCTACAGGTGGTGTGGACACTTCATTGACAGGAAAAATGTGGAGAGATGCAGAGCAGGCACTGACTCTGATATGGCTTCTCTCTTGGACCTCACACAGCATGTGTAAGTGAGGGAAACAGTTTCAAAGAATAAATTCAGGCAGTTGTTGTTGTGTTTATCGATTTTTTGTTGTTGTTGTAAACTATTGGGTTTTGGTGAGCGATTTTCTATAATTTAATCATTAGGAGGCCTTTTGTTTATATACAATCCATCAGCAAACAGTATACAGATTTTTAAATTCTATACTGAATTGAAAAGTAGTATAATTCAAAGAATTCTAATAATACATGTTAGTTTTCAGTATATGAAACACCCATAAATACTTTACAACACACGAAATAATAATATGGGCTATTTGCAGCATTCAATAATATTCTGTTAGTCTTTGAATACCACTTTTAGTTTAGTCCTAATATTCTTACAGATATGTTTTCATATACTCTTGAATTACACTATCTTTCCAGGTCTTTCTCCTCCGGGGAGGCCCACACTAACAAGATGTCGGTCGCCTGAGAAAGAGACGTTCACTTGCTGGTGGGAGCCTGGATCAACAGGTGGACTGCCCACCAGCTACCACCTGTATTTCAGAAAAGAGAGGTGAGTGCAGCCTACATCGCTATTCAGCATTGTTCAGCTTGCTGTCAAAAAAGTATATTTCCATTCTTTTTTCCCTGTATCAGAATATGGGTAGTTGCCTCATTAGCCGGGTTTCCATCCAAAATTGGAATATCGCACAAAACATTTGCGAACAAGCACCGTTTCCATCCAACGAGTCAAAGAGAACAAAATCATCACTTCCTGATAAACTGGCACTATACATCACTAAGAAAAGTAGGAGAAGCTACTGAATATAATAATTTTCCTATAGAATAAATGATTGCACCTCAGAACGAGCAGACGAAACATTTTTTAATGTTTTAATGTTTTAGCGTTTTGGTTCAGTTATTGAAAGAAGTCTCTTTTGCTCACCAAGCAAAAGTAAAAACTGTAATATTGTGTAATATATTACAGTTGACTTTTTTCTTGTTTAATATGTTTTAGACATTTTACTTTTTTATTTTATTTATTCCTGTGATGGCAAAGCTGTATTTTCAGCATCATTACTCCAGTCTTCAGTGTCACATGATCCTTCAGAAATCATACTAATATGCTGATTTATTGCTCAAGAAATATTACTTATCAATATTGATTGATTTATTTTCAATGTTGAAAACAGCTGTGCTCTTTAATAGTTTTTTGTGGAAACTGCAATACATTTTTTTTTTTCCAGATTTCTTTGATGAATGGAAACATCAAAAGAACATTTGTTTGAAGCAGCAATTTTTTTGTATCATTACAAATGTATTTACAGTCACTTCGATGGGTTTAAAGCATATTTGCTGAATAAAAGTATTAATTTCTTTCACAATTAAACTTTGGTATGATAGTTCTGATCTTCATTTTGTCTTATTTTCTAAATATTTGTTTAATTTGTACACCACACACACACTTATTAATAAACACACTAAACCTAGTATAGTAAATGAGTTCATGTTTACACATTTGATAAGAAATCACAGGTTTTGGTTCATTTGTTGTCAAAAGATTAGTCAACAAATCATTAATTTTAAACTTTAAACTATCAAAAACTTTTTCAGTTCTTTGGAAGTCTTTGACTGTCCGGATTATCATAAGGCGGGAAACAATTCCTGTTATTTTGATAAGCAACACACGTCTATTTGGATCATATACAACATCACAGTGGTGGCCTCCAATGCACTGGGAAAAGCCTATTCGGAATCTGTAGAAGTTGATGTTATGGATATCGGTGAGTTCATGTAATGTTTACAAAATATTGAAATGCATCCAGAAATGCTTTTGTTTTTATGTGCTTGCAATATATCCCTAGTGTATACTGACCATGCATGAATGGTTAATGATGAGGCCAGAGCCCAGCCGTCCTCCAGCAGCAGTCTCTTCTCAGGACTGAAGGCCATATTGAGTTCAACACCATAAGCTCCATATACATGCATGAGCAGTGGAGCCTTATGCAGCTCAGATAATGCCTGCATGCGGAGGAGAGTCAAAGGCACCATTGTACCATCCTAAAAACACAGTACCTATTTGTACCACAATACCTTTAAGACTTCTCACATTTAAATGACTCATACCTGACTGGCTGCCTGCAGGCGTGTCGTGTTAAACTCAGTGAGGGAGATGTACTTGGTGTTGTCCTCTGTTACGGAGAGCTTTTGTTCTCTGGAGGAATAGCGGTAGCGTACAGGTGGGTGCACTGGGGAGGACAGGAGGAAAGCAAATGACCCTCTGTCCACAGTTCCAACACGCTGCGGCGATAAATCACAGGCCCAGTGAGGAAGCTAAGAGCAAAACAGAAACATTAATGGAGTCTACAGCCCAAGGTCCTTTTAATATATCAAAGAGATTTACTGAACGTGAAGTTTCAGGTTGATACTTCATGCCATTTTCATGGCGAGAAATGAATAAAAGCAACATCTAAACTTGACAACATGAATAAAATACTTCTAAGAAAAAGACAGCAAAAATAAACTATATCATATAACTAACTAAAAGTGCATGCTTACTTTATAGTAAAGGTTTCAAGGTTCAATGAGATTCTAGGTCTTTCAAAATCTATGCTGTATTTCAAATTAATAACAGGTTCATTTCAAAATTAATATTATTATGCACTACCATTCAAAAATTTAGGGTCTGTAAGATTTTATAAAGTTTTTGAAAGAAGTCACTTGTGCTCACCAAGGCTGCATTTAGTTGATAATAAATACAGTAAAACAAGTAATATTGTGAAATATCACAAAGTAAAGTAACTTGTCTATTTTCATATATTATAAAATGCAATGAATTCCTGGTAATTGCAAAGCTGAATTTTCAGCGTTATTAAGCATGCAATCATCAGTGTCACATGATCTTTCAGAAATCATTCTGATATGCTCATTTGGTGTTCAAGAAATATTTCTTATCATTTTCAATGTTGAAAACAGCTGTGCTATTTAATAGTTTTTTTTGGAAACTGCAATACTTTTTTTTTTTTCCAGATTTCTTTGATGAATGGAAACATCAAAAGAACATTTGTTTGAAGCAGCAATTTTTTTGTATCATTACAAATGTATTTACAGTCACTTCGATGGGTTTAAAGCATATTTGCTGAATAAAAGTATTAATTTCTTTCACAATTAATCTTTGGTATGATAGTTCTGATCTTCATTTTGTCTTATTTTCTAAATATTTGTTTAATTTGTACACCACACACACACTTATTAATAAACACACTAAACCTAGTATAGTAAATTAGTTCATGTTTACACATTTGATAAGAAATCACAGGTTTTGGTTCATTTGTTGTCAAAAGATTAGTCAACAAATCATTAATTTTAAACTTTAAACTATCAAAAACTTTTTCAGTTCTTTGGAAGTCTTTGACTGTCCGGATTATCATAAGGCGGGAAACAATTCCTGTTATTTTGATAAGCAACACACGTCTATTTGGATCATATACAACATCACAGTGGTGGCCTCCAATGCACTGGGAAAAGCCTATTCGGAATCTGTAGAAGTTGATGTTATGGATATCGGTGAGTTCATGTAATGTTTACAAAATATTGAAATGCATCCAGAAATGCTTTTGTTTTTATGTGCTTGCAATATATCCCTAGTGTATACTGACCATGCATGAATGGTTAATGATGTTTTACTACAGAGGCCAATTTCAGCGTTGTTTTGACAACAGCCACACACTAAATATAGCATATATAAAGATTTCCTGTGGCTACATAAGGGCACACACAGCAAAATCAGCAAAATCTTTACGGTGAAACATTTATTCTTTGAACTTTTTAACTTTCGGTTAGATCATCATACTAGAACACAAGACAGATAACACTGCATGTGCAGTTACATAGTTTAGTTGCAATTTCCCTTAAACCAGTTCAGCTAGACATGTGTGCGCACTGGGCTCTTCCATCTGTAACGGTGAGTTAAACAATGAAGACTTTTAGAGCATCTGAGTGGAATAGAAAAGTACTAAATGGCACTAAACAGAAGCATCTCTGGCTGACTAACTGAACAGAATGAGGATGAACAGGTTTGTGTCTTGCATACTGCAAAACTCGAGCTATGTATCGAAAATCCCACTGCAGATGCTTGAATGCGCTGGCATATGGCACATGGGTGATGCTCTGTTTTTTAATTAATGCATTATGAGCATAAATACACTACTGTTCAAAGGCTGGGATCATTATGATAAAAAAAAAATTTTTTTAAAAGACATCTCATGTTCATCGAGGATGCATTTATTTGATCAAAAATACAATAAAAGAGTAATATTGTGAAATATTATTACAATTTAAAAGAACAGTTTTCTATTTGAATATATTTGAATATATTTTATTTCTAATATGCTGATTTGGTGCTCAAGACACATTTCTTATCAATAATGTTGAAAACATATTGTGCTGCTTAATATTTTTGTGGAAACAGTAATATATTTTTTCATGGTTTGATTAAGTTCAAAATGTATTTAGCATTTAAAAGATCATTTAAAAAAAGTATCCATGTAGACCGCATTCAGTTTATTTCCTTTTTTAGTACATATATTGTTGTCACTGATTCTACTATTCTAATGTCTGTGCAGTTGATTGCCATTTAAGATGATTGATCTTGTTCCACACAGTGCAGCCTCACGCTCCAGAGAATGTGAATGTGACTTTCATTCAGACCACGAACAGCCCCTATTTCCTGGTGCAGTGGCAGCCTCCGCATGACGCAGACACGCGTTCAGGCTGGGTAACAATCAAATATGAAGTTCGCTTAAAAATTGAGAACAGCGGAGACAAGGAGGACAGCAGTTGGGAGGTGAGATTCAAATCGTTTCAAGGTCATCAAGGTTCTTAAATGTTCTTATGCTTTGTAATTTTTCTTTTTAAAATCAAAACTATTTAAGGCCAGGGCTTTCAACTGGGACTGATATAATATTTAAACCATAAAGGTTTATGTATTTTTCTAATAAAAAAAAACATTCCATATAATGTATTTATATAAAAATGTCAAACGATTAATCGCATCCAAAATAAAAGTTTTTGTTTACATAAAATGTGTGTACTGTGTATATTTATTATGTATATATAAATACACACACATACATGTATAAATTTAAGAAAAATATGTTATATTTGTATATTAAATATATTTATATATTATATAAATATATACATGTAAATATATTCTCAATATATATACTGTATGAGTGTATTTATATATATATATATATATATACATAATAAATATACACAGTTCACACACACATTATGTAAACAAAAACTTTTATTTTAGATGCGATTAATCGTTTGACAGCACTAGTTTTAATTAATTATTATCAACTTATTATCAAAAAGAACATATTTTTGTATTAGGAGTCTAATTTTTGCATTTAAAAGTTTTGAAACCATGTAATGTAATTATGACTGAGACGTAGTTTTGGTTCTTGTGTTTTTAGTCATATAGTGCTGGAAAACAATTGGAGTTCAGCATCTACAGTCCGCAGCCTGGAGCAAGTTACGTTGTGCAAGTGCGCTGTAAACTAGACCACGGCCTCTGGAGTGAATGGAGCCCCTCTGCATTCATCCAGATTCCAGACGGTAAGATGATACCAGCTCCAGCAATCCAATCTTTCACACCTCCAACCATTGTGCTGCATTACTCAGCATTTTTAGCCTTGCATAACAGTGTCCAGGCTATATTAAAAATGAAATATGAATAAATGTTTAATTCTGCCTTTAGATCTATTTCAACTCATTATACAGTACAGCATTAAAAGATGATGAAAACTGAAAGTGAAAATGTAAACAAGGCTTCGTGTTTCTCACATTGCAGATATGTCTGACACGCAGAATGCGGTTATGATTATTGCCGTCACGCTAACCGTCATCATTTTCCTGTTGACTGCAGGAGTGCTGACAGTCAAGATGAAACCGTAAGCATGATATCCCACCCACCTTATCACAATGACAAAGGGATTTACACTGATAACTGTACATAAAAAGATAAGTTTTCCCAGATTTTCCTACAGAATACAGTATTCTCTACACTAATGTGTGACACAAATTGAACATTAAAGGGGTCATATGATGCGATTTCAAGTTTTCCTTTCTCTTTGGAGTGTTACAAGCTGTTCGTGAATAGATAAGATCCCTAAAGTTGCAAAGACTGAAGTCTCAAACCCAAAGAGATATTCTTTATAAAAGTTGAGACTAGTTTATGTTTACGTGGCGCGATGCAATGCAACGCGTAAAAAGACAGTATAAGTCATTATAATCAGTAATTATGTCCCCACTGGATGCAACAAATGCCTGGTTTATAATGGGTTTTCATGTTTTTGTCTCGTCGCTCCGGCCGGGACAAGGCATCACAATATGGTATGGTATCGTAACATTTCCATCACACGCTTGAGGTATTCGGCCAATCACAACGCACTGGATAGCTGGCCAATCACAGCACACCTCGCTTTTCAGACCGATGAGCTTTGTAAAAATCGACACATTTCAGAAAGGCGGGGCATAGAGGAGAAACAATAATGTACAGTATGTGGAAAGTAATGTGTTTTTTGAACCTTAAACCACATGAACACATTTCATTACACAAAATACACAAAATAATGTTCTTTTTAGCAGCATCATATGACCCCTTTAATATAACATTGTATTCACTTTATTTTTCAAAACAATTTTCCTTCTGATTTATTAGCTGCTATATGTCAGTAACTATAAGAATAACAAAGTGCAAAACTTTACCGAAGGATGAAACAACTTGCACTACAACCAGTATGTTTATAATTATGATAATAAAATAAAATAATATGATGGCAAGTTAATTCTGTATTTCCTTATTCCTCTCTAGGGTGAAGCATTTTTTACTGCCACCAGTTCCAGAACCGAAAATCAGTGGCTTAGACACTCAGCTCCTTAAGGTACAGCAGACACTACCATAATCCATGCGTTATATCATATCATATTTTATTAATTCATTTTTCTAAGGTGCAGATTTGTTTTGTAGTGCAGATTAGTTTTACTTTTGAGGTTTTTTTTAATGTATTTTTACAGGATAAACCTGTATGACTTTGTATTTTCTGTGAAACATAGAAGATATTTTGAAGAATGTTGGTAACCAAACAGTTTTGGTTCCTATTTACTTTCATTGTATGGTCAAAAATATAATAAAGTTAGTGAACAGGGACCGATTGTTTGGTTATCAACATTCTTCAAAATATCGTTTTTGTGTTCCACAGGAGTAAATGATGACAGAATTTCATTTTTGGGGGAACTATCCCCTTCAATGTAAAGTTTAAACAGCTGTGGGTTTGCTGTTAAATCCAATATAAATTTTGAACTGTCCAATTCGTCAATAACAGCTTCTTCACAAAATTTGCATTACATTGTGACACTTTCTCAGAACAGTCTGTTGAAATCTTCAATCATGGTCACAAAAATAGGAGGGGATTTTCAAAAAACTTTCTAACAGACGATGAACTGACCCCACAAAACTGCAGTTCCAATATACAAAAGTCATTTTACTTCTCATTTCACAGAGTGGGAAGTCTGAGGAGATCTTCAGTGCTCTGATTACTCCAGGATATCCTCAAATAGCCCAGAGTTCAGACCGTCAAGTGGAGTACCTCGTGGTCTCCGACTATGATAAGGAAATGGATTTTGATGGCAAAGCTCATCTCGAGTACCACAAGGGAGAAAATCGTCCCACAGATAATGCACAAAAGGTCTCTCAAAACAGCATCAAGATCTCATTGAACAGCAGCCAGGATCTAAAAACAACACTGAGCGAAAATGTCCACTCTGGGACCGTTTCCAATCAGCTAAGTGTCCTTGGAGAGCCTCAACAACTACTTCACCTTAATTGCAATGGCTCACCAGTAAAAGCTCAGGACCAAAACACTCAAATGAGCTCCGGTAGTAATTGTGAGCACGTCAGCATCAACCCTGCTGGACTTTCGGAGTACATTGAGGTTGACGAAGACCAGAAACCTCTGGTCAGGGAGGACTACAGTATGGTCAGTGACGTTATCAGTGATAACATCCTTGTACTACAAGACAACATCCCTGTACAGGGACACAAAGAGGTCAAATGTGACAAAACATCTGAAGCTGAGGAAACGGGAGGTGTTTTTGAACCTCTGGGATACTTGGAAACCCTGACAACATTTTCAAGTGAATCTTGACTATTTTGTGACTTTAACTTCAGAGGTTTGGGATTATTTTGTCTGGTTGTGTTCTGTTCAAACTGTTAAGCACTTTGTGAGTAGAGATGTGAGAAGGGTTCTTTCAGCGATCCGGGGTGTGTTTCCTGTACAGTGACATAACTATTCATAACTGATTCCTGAAACTGCTGACTGATCATTTGAACCACACTGGTTCGACAATCTAGAACTGTCGTTACTGAGGTCACGCTGGTGGAGTAATTACTTCTGCTAATGAATCATTTCAGATCAAATTAATGTCAGATTATCGATAACAAACATGGCATCTGAGGACTATAATATCTTTTTTGAAGAGTGTCAATGAACCGCGAATGAAGCAATACAATGGCGAACATTGTTCACACTCTTAAGAAACTGCGCTTTCATTCTCTTGACAAACTAAAAGACATAGAATTAAATTTGTATATATATTCTATGTCAGCTTGCGTATTTTACTCAAGCACATGATCTGTTGATCCACATGTCATTCTAACAAGAAATGGTTGTAACTACAGGGTGAGAGCTGTAGTTCCATCCACATGACTTTGCGATGCCATTTTTGTTCGTTGGAACTATGATTTCTGGAAACTGCCAATTTGCAACCATAGTTGGCTAGCAATGCTTTTGGGAAACGCACCCCTGCTATGTTGTATCTGTCAGTATGCACAACTACAGATACAGTTCGCACAGTTTCTGTGGATAATTCAGGCTAAACAGCAGGAAGCTGCAGTAATGGGTTGAAAATTAGATTAAAAGGCAGCGTCATTCAAACCATTACACATTGACCAACCGCTGTTCAAAAATACCCCACTAAAGAGCATTATATTAATTTTTAAACCTTTCAAATGTTTCTTCAACCTACTACCTCATAGCAGACATCCACAAAACATCCCACTATGAGTTTCTGCCACTTTCTCTTGAGACCTGGCACTTTTCTCAATGCTTGCTGCTCCTGATCTTTGAAAGTTGATTGTTGCTAAAAATGGGCATAGTTTAATGGAAACTATGAGCTCCTTTTGTATATTTATTCACAATGATACTATGAATATAAAAAGTGTGAGATTTCTTTGGCCAAAACAGCTAAAGACTTTACTGTGTATTTATTGAACTAGATCTAGTATTTGTATGTCGCTTGCCCTGTTGAAAAAAACAGCTCATGCTGGTTAGGTATGTTTTGACGCTGGGATGCTGGTTTATTACATTCTTTCAGTTTTCTATCCACTGCTGGACATTGTCCAGAGAAAATCAAAGGTTAGGAATTATTTTATTTTTGACCATAACATTTCAATAAACACCAGTTTTGCACATTTTTTTAATCAATTGTCTTGAGCTAAAATAAAAAGTTATATTACAAAGACGTTGAACACAGATGGATAAAAGCAGCATTTTCTAAGAACTGGTTCAGCCAAGTGGTGGTTTTATTCCAGATCAGTTAACATTTTTTTCACATTCTCAAATAGCCTAGAAGAAAAAAACATACATTTTTCCAATATTTGGGGTGAGGTTAGATGTCATGGTATGTTTTTCCTGATAATTACATTTAAAGGGACAGTTCACCTAAATTCTGTCATCATTTACTCACCCTCATACCATTTCAAAACAAAAAAGAAAATATAATTGAATGTCATTTTGAACTGTCCATTGAAGTCTATTTCACCAAAACGTTGATGGTTCAAAAAGTTCAGACATAAAAGTAATCCATATGAATCAAGCAGTTTATTGTATTTGTGTGTTGATCAATGTTAATACGTGAATAAAAGCCTAAAGTGAATCTGTTCAGTATGTAAAGTGATCATGTCATGATCATTTAGTAGACTTGGATTAAACCGCTCATAGGTTTTCTTCTACAATCTCTTCATGAACTTTTTGAATTGTTACATGTTTGGGTGAAAGGACTTTTTACAGAGGAACAAATTTCTCAGGTTTTGAAGCTGAACAAAAGTCTCATGGGCTTGGAATGCCATGATAGTGGAAACCTGAGGGCAGAAGTTGAATTTTTAAGTCAATCATCCCTTTAAAGGAGTAGCTCACCCAAAAAAATCAAAGGTCATTTACTCACCATCAAGTTGTTTCAAACCTGTGTGAGTTTCTTTCTTCTGTTGAACATAAATTCTGAAGAATGCTGGTAACCAAACAGTTGCTGGTCCCCACTGACTTCCATAATATGGAAAAAATGTATATATAATGGAAGTCAACAAGGACCAGAAACTATTTGGTTACCAACATTATCCAAAATATCTTGTTTTGTGTTTAGCAGGAAAGAACAACTGGAGGGTCAGTAAATGATGACAGAATTTTCACTTTGGTGAACTATCCCTTTTAAGCACTGCAGATTCATTACTGATTTCTATTCATTTATAATGGTCTTTCAAGAATAAGATCATTTATTGCAAATACTAGAGAAAATTCCAAAACCTTCACAATCACAGTTGTTTTTGGTCCCAAAGTCAACATTCTGAAAATACATAGAAGCAGGTAAAATGGTTTATATGTGAAAATGATTCGTTACTGCTAAGTGAAGTTTTGAATTGTTAGCTCTATGCTACATATGCCATAGACCACTGAGTACTACACAAGTGCATAACACACATTCCCTATTAACTGCAGTCAACAGCATAAAGGCATAGAGCTAAACTAACACTGAGAATTTTAAGGAGAAGCACCTCGAGCACTCAGTATTAATGGTTTAGCTAGTGTTGAGGAACAGCCAGAGGAGAATTATAAATTAAAAGTGAGGTCTAGGATTTAGGTAAGTGATGTATTCCCACAAACAGCTCATGGTCACAACAATCATTCACTTTATGAGCCTTCAGAATTAACTAGACCCTGCCGATAATGACGACACGTGGGCTGCAAACACAGTGGTCATGATCAGTAAAATTGTGCATCCAACTGGAGAAGAAAAATACATTTGATTTACAAATGTAAACATGTACATAAATTAAATGATTCAGATTGTTTCTGTCATTTTATCAAACTATTACACTTATTTGAATAGAAATAGAGGGATAATAGCTATTTTCAAAAATATTCACTATTCGGACTGTGGAAACATCAAACTAAGTATGTGATATCTATAAGAAAATATTTTTAGTCAAGGGCTGTTCTCTATTTTCACCTGTGTTGCCTCTTTACATTATTTCATAAAATCCTCTAGACAGGCACATTTGGTACTTCAAGCTATTCCTGACATTTTTCACAGGGTGCTAAAGGCTCACGCGGGGTTGGAAATTCTGTAGTGATCCGTTTCCGTGTCACAGAAGCGTGACCTCAGCTCTGCAAAACAAACAAAAACAGGCATTTTGTCTCATTCGTCGATGTACTTCCATCAACTTCCTCCTTCATGGTCATCTAGCAGCTGCTCTGAACAAATAGAAATGGATGAAAACTGGTCCTCAAAATTTAGGAAAGGGTGGTTGTAATCTTTCTCAAGCATTTTCTTCCAGATTTTCACTGAGAAAACAGAAACGGAGTGAAGAGTGAGTGGATAATTCTTATAAATTAAAACACGTTTTCACGTCACATATGCAACAAATTATAACCACTTTAATGATGCTTTCAAAAACTCCTATCAGGCTGATTATTCAATCAATAATTGGCTATTTTGTGATTGCCATTTATTTACTCTTATTTTACAATAAAAGAACAAAAACTGTAATAGTGTGAAATATTGTACTATTTTTTTCTATTTGAATATATTTTAAAATTGTATTTATTCCTGTGATGACAGTTGAATTTTCAGCAGTCATTTCTCCAGGCTTCAGTGTCACATGATGTTTAGAAATCATTCTAATATGTGACGTGACATGTGGCCAAGTATGGTGACCCATACTCGGAATTAGTGCTCTGCATTTATCCCATCCAAAGTGCACACACAGCAGTGAACACACACACACACACACCGTGAACAGCCATTTTTTTTGCTGCGGCGCCCGGGGAGCAGTGGGGGGTTCAGTACCTTGCTCAAGGGCACTTCAGTCGTGGTATTGAAGGTGGGAGAGAGCGCTGTACATTCACTCCCCCCACCTACAATTCCTGCCGGTACGAAACTCGAACCCGCAACCTTTGGCTTACGAGTCTGTCTCTCTAACCATTAGGCCACAACTTATTTTTGTTATAAAACATTTCTAAAAAAAAAATGTTTTACTACCTATGTAGAAAACATCTGTGCTGCTTAAAGGGGTCATATGATGCTGCTAAAAAGAACATTATTTTGTGTATTTGGTGTAATGAAATGTGTTTATGCGGTTTAAGGTTCAAAAAACATTTTCCACGTACTGTACATTATTGTTTCTCCTTTTTGCCCCGCCTTTCTGAAACGCGTTGATTTTTACAAAGCTCATCGGTCTGAAAAGCGAGCTGTGCTCTGATTGGCCGAATACCTCAACCGTGTGACGGAAATGTTACGCCTGGACTCCGCTTCGTCCACGGTGAAAGCCGATCCGGCGATCCACAGCGCGAAGTTGATGTATTTCCTCGTCCTCTTTTGGAAGACCAAACAAAGTAGTTTCGCTTTTACAACGAAACACACAGCGTCTTCACAACATGGCAGCGGCGGCAACAACAAAACTACAGCGAGAATAAAAGTTATGCCTTCTTTCTTTGTGTGAACATTTGGAGCGGCGTTATACAAATATTCCCACATCGTGACGTAGATATGTGGGGGCGTGTTAGAACGAGTCGTTTTAGGTAGGTGTGGCTGACTCTTAACTTTTATAAAGAATATCTCTTTGGATTTGAGACTTTAGTCTTTGCAACTTTACAGATCTTCTTTATGCACCAAGAGCTTGTAACACTCCAAAGAGAAAGGAAAAATTGAAATCGCATCATATGACCCCTTTAATATTTTTTTGGAAACAACATAAATTTTTTCAGGATTCACTAAAGAACTAGAAATGTTTTATAACAATAGGAAAGTCTTTACCGTCACTTTTAATCTGATTTTAACTTTGATTTATATATATATATATTTCATGTTAAACCTTTCAACCAACCACCATATAGAGATATAATTACACAAACAAACTCTTGAGTCTATACATACATGGCCAACCTACCTATAAACAAAGCAGGGCCATTCCATGTCAACTCAACCTGCTACAAAATATTGGATTACTGAGTAAATATACATCCATGAGATTTAATATTTTGGCTTTCATCACTATACATGCTTATCTTTCTTCAGGAAAAAATATTGACTAAAATGAAAATTTGAGCTGGGGAAGTTTCTGAAATTTGGTTGATTTGACACGGAATGACCCAGCAGCTAAATTACACATTTACATATTTAACAGTTAATGGAGTAGTTTAACAGAATAGTTAACTAAAAGGATAATGAAATTGCAGTACTGCATGCAAAAGCAATAAATTCATGCTATTTTTAAGTCTTTATTTAGGACGTACTGTACTCTGGCTCTTCAGTTCCAGAAGGTTCTCCTGACGGCTCCACCTCCCGTTGCTCCTCCTGTTCTTCCTGTGATTCAGCCTCCGGATTTGCAATCATCACCTCATAGGCCTTCCTGGCCTCAGCCGATAACTCAATCATTTTGTGATATTGGTCCTGTGGCCATCAAATACACAGAAATCAGCAAAGTGCACCAATTTTATACAATCGGTATCAATATCATGACATATATTTACAGTAATGCCACTCAAGATTCTTCACAAACATCTGAAAGGATGAAGTCTAACTCAATAACGGAAAGCTATTTACGACAACTATAACCAGAAACTTCTGGTACTTACCTGTGCGCCATCATAGTTAAAAATGCCCACCAAGCTAACAGGCACAGCTTTATTAACACAGCGGCCCAGCGCCTTCCTTGACAAGGCAAACACAAACGGGATGCCTTGATCCCGGCATGTGTCGATAATAGTGTGAAGAGCCTCGTCTAGACCGCCTACATTAACAAAACAGGCCCTCCATCAGCAGCAATGAATCAAAATGTGAGTTTGGTGCTGTAAATTGACTTTACCTTTGGACTGAATACGTTCACAGTTGGGCGAGATGATAACACACTTGACCTTCCTGAGTTTGAGGTGTTTCAGCACCTCTCGTAGGCCCATGACCAGCCTGCGCTTCATCCTGGCCTTCATGGGGTCTTTCTGATAAAGACGATCCTGAAACCTCACCAGCTCCTTCAGTAAGCTGCTCACACATTCATCTACATCTTTTCTAAGCACTTGGTTGCAGTAGCTGTTGAATTAGCAAAAATAAATGTTATCAATTAATTAATGACAATAATAATAATCATCACATTTTACAATAAGGTTCCAGTTGTGAACATTAGTTAACTACATTAACAAACTAAAAATTAAAAACACTTCTACAGCATTTATTAATGTCAGTTAATATTAATTTTAACATTTACTAATGTATTATTAAAATCAGTTATATCTTTTGATATTAATTAATGGTCATGAACTAACAATGAACAGTTGTAGTTTTATTAACATTAACAAAGATTAATAAACACTGTAACAAATGTATTGCTCATTGTTAAATGTTAGTTAATGCATGAATTAACATCAACTAATGAACCTTATTGTAAAGTGTTAGAATAATCATAATAATTATAATTATTATTATTATTGTTGTTGTTGCTGTTGTTCAAAATGATCATTATTGTTATTATTTCTCAAATTTATTTATCATCACCAGAAAATAAGGCATTCGTTTAATCACGTCTTCAAGCCTTTTTGGGAACAATTTGCATATGTTTGAAAAACAAAACAAAACAAAAAAAACAATAGAAAAAGAAAAAACAAACAAACAAACAAACAAACAAACAAAACAAAACACAAAATTGATGTTCTTACTCTCTGAACTTCCTGCTGTGGATTTTAGGAAGGTTGGGAATGGAATTAGGATTCCAGGATTTTAGTGTTGCATTTTCTGACATGCTGTCATCCAACTTGTGATGAGACGGTGAACCAGGCTGGCCACTCTCTGACTCCTTAGTACCAACGAGTTCAGGGTTGTCATCTATATCTGATACAAATTATGACTATTTCATTCTGCATATTAGAAAAACACTGATGCTACCAAGCTAGACAACACTAAAACATTTCATATTCTGATCAACCTCAGTAATTGTCTACAATGATCACATGTGAATATATTACAGTGCTGTGTTTCGTACCTGTGTGAAGATGTTGGTCATGGTCAGCGTGGCTTGTTTCAGAAGGATTCTCACTATTACTAGTTTCCTTTTCTCCAGCCTCGGTGGCCACTTGGGCCGGGTCTCTCTCCTCCAGCAGGCGGTTTTGTTTCCTTTCCTCTCTCTCCCGAAGAATGACCTCAAGGGTTCAAATAGCAAAACATCTTTAGGAATGCTGATCAAAAACAGACTCAAAATTCACAAGAAAAAAAGGTTTAAAAAGGTAAGTGTCATTTCTGCACCAAACTTTAAATGACACTCCAGTCATGTTAGGTAAAACCAGTGGCACAGAAATCACACAGTGATTTAGTTTAGGTGGACACTGGACTCACTCTTTTGAGTGGTGTTGGTTTTTTCGCCTTGGGATGACTCCTTAGTACCAACGAGTTCAGGGTTGTCATCTATATCTGATACAAATTATGACTATTTCATTCTGCATATTAGAAAAACACTGATGCTACCAAGCTAGACAACACTAAAACATTTCATATTCTGATCAACCTCAGTAATTGTCTACAATGATCACATGTGAATATATTACAGTGCTGTGTTTCGTACCTGTGTGAAGATGTTGGTCATGGTCAGCGTGGCTTGTTTCAGAAGGATTCTCACTATTACTAGTTTCCTTTTCTCCAGCCTCGGTGGCCACTTGGGCCGGGTCTCTCTCCTCCAGCAGGCGGTTTTGTTTCCTTTCCTCTCTCTCCCGAAGAATGACCTCAAGGGTTCAAATAGCAAAACATCTTTAGGAATGCTGATCAAAAACAGACTCAAAATTCACAAGAAAAAAAGGTTTAAAAAGGTAAGTGTCATTTCTGCACCAAACTTTAAATGACACTCCAGTCATGTTAGGTAACACCAGTGGCACAGAAATCACACAGTGAAACTTTAGGTGGACACTGGACTCACTCTTTTGAGTGGTGTTGGTTTTTTCGCCTTGGGAACTTCTCGCTGTTTGCCCTTCTTCACTAGTGGACAGGTGGAGTCCAGCGGGTTGTGCGGTGTTTTCTCTTGCTGCCATGGCTTTTTCTGAACTGTAGGTTCTTTGTGGACTACATGTAGAGCTCCTCCAACTAACACACCAGTAATATTAATTGTAATATTGTCCTACGAAGAGTATCCACTAATATTTTTCAGCCAAATACCTGAAAGTGTTAGTGGTCGCTGGTCTTGTTTGGATTTTTGAGACTGTTGCTTCTCCTCAAGAACGGCCAGCATGTTTCCAAGGTCAAGCTTTACAGGAACTTTTGACTTCTTCTGACTAGTCTGCTGAAATAAGATGGGATATGAAATAATTACAATGTGCGACCGTGTCATTTCTTAGACAAAGCATTGTCATTAATTTGACATTCTGATTAAAGGGTTAGTTTACACAAAAAATGAAAATTCTGTCATTAATTACTCACCCTCGTGTTGTTCGAAACCCATAAGACCTTCGTTCATCTTAATTTTTGATGAAATCTGAGGGCTCTCTGACCCTCCCATAGACAGCAAGGTAACTACCACGTTCAAGGTCCAGAAAAGTACCAAGATGATCGACAAAGTAGTCCGTGTGACATCAGTGGTTCAACTGTAAAGTTACAAAGCTACGAGAATACTTTTTTTGCGCAAAGAAAACAAAAATAACGACTTTATTCCACATTTTCGTCTCTACTGCGTCACTTTGGACGCACGTTCACGACAGTACCATGACGCGAGTGTGTGGCGGCGCTGACCCAGATACAATAAAAGACTACTTTGTCGATCATCTTGGTACTTTTCTGGACCTTGAACGTGGTAGTTACCTTGCTGTCTATGGGAGGGTCAGAGAGCCCTCAGATTTCATCAAAAATATCTTAAATTGTGTTACGAAGATGAGCGAAGGTCTTACAGGTTTCGAACAACACGAGGGTGAGTAATTAATGACAGAATTTTCATTTTTGGGTGAACTAACCCTTTAACACATCCTTTCAGATTAGATGAGGTTTAAACATCGCACTGGAAACACACACCAACCTGTGTTTTCTTAGGGTCACTGGATGCAGAAGTGGGTGTAGTGCCTTTGTGCAAGGACAGTCCCTCTTTTTGTGCTACTGAATGTCCTTTCAGTTCCTGATTTAATATAATTACAGATGATACAATTAATAGGTGCAAACATAACGAACATATAATATGAACGGCTGGCATGAAAAGGTGCTCAGCCCAAACGAATGAACTCACAAATGCAAGTGACAGGTCTGGAAACTCTTCTTCATCCTACAAAAACAAACAAACAAAACTTAACTTAAACATGAAACTTCTAAAATCTAATTTCAGAAAATATCAAATCATACATGACATACAGATTTGACAGATTTTACCTCAAACTTTGGAGGCTCCTGCTGTATCAGATGTTCCTCTAAGGACTCATCTGCTTTTTCAGATGCTGTTTTGGATTTCTTCTTTTTCTTCCTCTTCTTCTTTTCTGTTTTCTGTTCTACTGGCTGTGTAGTTAAATCCTCCTAGACACAGTAATAAGGTGCAAATTGTGTCTATTTTGTATAGTACATGTTGAAAATGCTGATCAACAATGCAGCAGTTTACCTGAGACAATGTGTTGGCTTTGAGGCTTTTCTGGATGACTCTGGGAGGCTGAGAAGCAATGTTTGCCCAGGACTGAACAGAAGATCCAGTGGGATTGGATCCTGCACTGTCCTGATCTAAATCAAATTGGGGTTTAAACAATTTTATACATTTATTTCTTTTAGTATTGATTTTTAACTTGAAAATCTAATTTAAAAAGATTTACAACCCACTTCTGTAATTTGATACATTTCCCAGTGAAACTGAATATTCATTAAGAAAAAACAACATGCGTTTTCCCTAAAACAACTACAAATTGTGCAAAATAACGGTGCGTTCTTAGTCATGTCTTAAAGTCTTTTTATGAGCCGAACACACATTAACTGCCCCCCATTTACAATAAAACTAGCATAACTGTGCTGAACTTGGTTACATTAACATCTTGCTCTGAATAAAGCACCTGACATTTACATTTAGTCATTTTGCAAGTTACAAAGCTACGAGAATACTTTTTTTGCGCAAAGAAAACAAAAATAACGACTTTATTCCACATTTTCGTCTCTACTGCGTCACTTTGGACGCACGTTCACGACAGTACCATGACGCGAGTGTGTGGCGGCGCTGACCCAGATACAATAAAAGACTACTTTGTCGATCATCTTGGTACTTTTCTGGACCTTGAACGTGGTAGTTACCTTGCTGTCTATGGGAGGGTCAGAGAGCCCTCAGATTTCATCAAAAATATCTTAAATTGTGTTACGAAGATGAGCGAAGGTCTTACAGGTTTCGAACAACACGAGGGTGAGTAATTAATGACAGAATTTTCATTTTTGGGTGAACTAACCCTTTAACACATCCTTTCAGATTAGATGAGGTTTAAACATCGCACTGGAAACACACACCAACCTGTGTTTTCTTAGGGTCACTGGATGCAGAAGTGGGTGTAGTGCCTTTGTGCAAGGACAGTCCCTCTTTTTGTGCTACTGAATGTCCTTTCAGTTCCTGATTTAATATAATTACAGATGATACAATTAATAGGTGCAAACATAACGAACATATAATATGAACGGCTGGCATGAAAAGGTGCTCAGCCCAAACGAATGAACTCACAAATGCAAGTGACAGGTCTGGAAACTCTTCTTCATCCTACAAAAACAAACAAACAAAACTTAACTTAAACATGAAACTTCTAAAATCTAATTTCAGAAAATATCAAATCATACATGACATACAGATTTGACAGATTTTACCTCAAACTTTGGAGGCTCCTGCTGTATCAGATGTTCCTCTAAGGACTCATCTGCTTTTTCAGATGCTGTTTTGGATTTCTTCTTTTTCTTCCTCTTCTTCTTTTCTGTTTTCTGTTCTACTGGCTGTGTAGTTAAATCCTCCTAGACACAGTAATAAGGTGCAAATTGTGTCTATTTTGTATAGTACATGTTGAAAATGCTGATCAACAATGCAGCAGTTTACCTGAGACAATGTGTTGGCTTTGAGGCTTTTCTGGATGACTCTGGGAGGCTGAGAAGCAATGTTTGCCCAGGACTGAACAGAAGATCCAGTGGGATTGGATCCTGCACTGTCCTGATCTAAATCAAATTGGGGTTTAAACAATTTTATACATTTATTTCTTTTAGTATTGATTTTTAACTTGAAAATCTAATTTAAAAAGATTTACAACCCACTTCTGTAATTTGATACATTTCCCAGTGAAACTGAATATTCATTAAGAAAAAACAACATGCGTTTTCCCTAAAACAACTACAAATTGTGCAAAATAACGGTGCGTTCTTAGTCATGTCTTAAAGTCTTTTTATGAGCCGAACACACATTAACTGCCCCCCATTTACAATAAAACTAGCATAACTGTGCTGAACTTGGTTACATTAACATCTTGCTCTGAATAAAGCACCTGACATTTACATTTAGTCATTTTGCAGACGCTTTTATCCAAAGCGACTTACAATTGGGGGATACATAAAGATTTCTGAAGAATGTTTGCAGATCTTCACCTGCTGTGACAGCTGATGACAAGTCACACTTTCCACTGGACGGGACTTGCTGTGCCGACCTGGTTCTTCGTTTTGGTACATTCTAATAAGAATAAAAAAAAGTTTAATTGAGGCCGTAAAGCCAGCACATGTTAGTAAACAGCTTGTGCTTTAACAGAACAATGTGTTATTTGGCCTAAACCACCATGCATGAAGGTTACCTTACAGATGGGTGCTGGTGACCTCTGACGCTCTGCTGGCATGACTGCACCAGCGCATACCCATGGTTCCTGGTGCAGGGAAGCTGCTGTAGGGTTGCTGGGTGTGATATCACCTAATTCAGGGAAATCAGCAAGTTTCATTTCAAATGTGCTACTACATATAATGGCTGATTTGGCTCTCTCTGCGGGGTTTGGGGAAGGTTTGGTCCCTCTGTAACCTGAAAGCAGAAACAAATCATCCACTTACAATTTAATCAGGAAATTATTATTAAAAGGCTTCTTAAAGGGAACAGGCACCTCTGTCTGTTGATCTCCTGCTGATTCTTTTGTCCTGAGAGGAAGGCTCAGCTCTGTTGTCCTTCAGTATCTGAAAGATTGAAAAACTTTATTAGGCTTTCAAATGTGAAATATTATATAGAATCAAATCATCCAAATGGCCATAATAGAATCAGACCTTTCCAGTTTGCTTGTCTGAACCATCGTTTAGCCCACGGTGGGTTTTGTTGTTGTGAGAGCTGCTGTTGTTGACGTGCGTCCTTGGTGCCACGTCATGCTGATTGTCTACTGATCTCTGCCTTCTCTTGAACCAGTCCTCGGGTGACGACTGGAATGCCTTGTTTTTATATGGAGCGCTGTGTAAAGATACAATAAAGATAAAAAACGATAAAAATCATTTAACTAGTCAAAACTAGTACAGATTTTGTTTGTTGCTCTTCATTGCATTGTGACATAAATCAGCCCAAAAAAAGCAGTTGGACAATTCAAATTGAAAAATGAAGACAAGAAGGATTGTGACAATTTCTTGCTGTCAAATGCTAGCAGAAAATAATCATAGCTCAGATTTTAAGTCGTCATTATTTATCCTCATGTTGTTCCAAATCCATTAAACTTTGGTTAATCTTAGAAACACAAGATACCTTTAATGAAACCTTAGAGGTTCCATCATTGACTTACAAGAAAAAAAAGTTTCAAAAACGTCACAAAGGTGCTGTAAAACAAGTCCAAACGTAATTAAGTGATTTAATCCAAGTGCTGTGAAGAGATATGTTTGCTTTATATGATGAACAGGTTTAATTGATTATTTTATAAATTACATCTAAACAGTGATTGACATACATAAAACACATCACATTTGGTGAACATGGAAGTGCAGATGAAACTTTAATATTGAGTTGAGCAGTTTAATCCATTTTGCAATCCTTTTATATATATATATTTTTTTTTTTAGATCTTCTGGACTTTCAATGGATGGACAGAAACTTCTCAGGTTTCATTAAAAAATTGTTTCTCAATGATTAACCAAAATCCCATGGGATTGGACTGCAACAACATAAAGGTGAGAAAATTATGACAATTCTTTGGGGGTGAACTATCTCTTTGATCTGATGAACTACACTTGTGATTACTTTGATAGGACACCTCTGTCTCTGTGTGTGTGTGTGTGTGTGTGTGTACCTGACCAATTGTTTTACATTTTCAAAAAATGGTTCAGGAAAGTATGGAGCCATACCATGGTCACAAATTTGTTCACACAACTTCTTAATTCATGGCCATGTTTTAGGAAAATTGTGGCCACAATGTACTAATTAATTCCCTCTTTTTAATTTTAATATATATATATATATATATATATATATATATATATATATATATATATATATAC
>NW_015505272.1:209741-219109 GCF_001515645.1 Sinocyclocheilus grahami | reverse complement strand
CCTATGATGAAAATTACAGACCTCTCTCATCTTTTTAAGTGGGAGAACTTGCACAATTGGTGGCTGACTAAATACTTTTTTGCCCCACTGTATATATATATATATATATATATATAAAATTTTAGTTAATTTCATGGCCAGAATTTACCCTAAACAAGGGAACAAAATCTATTTTAGCCACTGTATCTTGTTTCTTCCACCCTCCGTGTCATGTACGGGTCTCCCTGGGAAAGTGAAGCTAGTTCTGAAGGTCTGTCACATCTGCAGAAAGCACTTGGTTTGATAGTTTATATAATGCAAAGAAATTCATACATTTTAAATATCCCAACACTTTTTGAGGCTTTAACTGGAACACGAATCAATCAATTCTCAATGCTGGCTTGCTCTGACTGGCAAATAAAGTAAAAAATAAATACATAAAGTGTTAAATAAAGATTCCACATTGTCAGTTATTTTTACCTTTTTAAATGATCCTCCATTTTGTCTTGCTATGGAAGGCTATGAATCAAACTACTTCAGAGGATCCAAAACTCCAGCCTTCATTATCTGAGAGCAAGACAGGTTCAAAGAACAGACTGGTGATAAGACAACATGCTTGAGCTGAAATGAAGTCGAATAATAAAACAACCATTCACTGTATGGAGTGCACAAATCTGCGTTTAAACAAACGATGCTGAATCCATGACAAATAATGACGCAGCAACCAAATTAAACCCACTGACACAGTAGCACAAACATTTGTATCTGTTGATTAAGTGTTGTAAAAATACATTCATAAAATATTGTTTTACTATTTACAGTCTGTTGTTTTTTAACAGTGAAATAAACCAATTTCATAAGCACAAGTACTTTTTAATATTTCCCCCCCCCCCTTGTAAAAACTTTACTTAGAGGAACTTTCTTCAGTGGGCTTTAATGCTTTCAGAAAGGAAAAAGAGGTCTGACCACTGATCTATATGGAGAGACTCTCTATTATAGCTCAGTGGGTCTGACCTTCTTATGACACAAGAGTGAATCCTAAAACTCTCAATCTCATTCCTCGACTCAGTAAAACCAGAGGGACTATAAAGAACGCTGAACTGATTATAAAACTGATATATTCTGCTCCAGCCAACCAGTACACTGGGAAAAAATTAAAATAATGTTATGATTTGCTGTAAATTGCAACAAACAAAGGTACAGATAAATGATTTTCTTGCAATCGTAAGTTACTGTTAGTGTTGTTTACATAATTCATTAATCATGTTAAGATACATACATACATATGTATAATATTTTATCTACATTTATATAACTTTGCCCCCCTCCCTTTTTTTACCTGAAGAAGCCACAATAGGGCCCAGTGCTCGAGCTAAAGCTCCAAGACTCCGAAGGATTCCCATGACAGTTCCCTTCTGACTGGCTGAGCCTAACAAACCAGCATAGACATCAATACTACAAATACATTCAAACTTAAAAGTGGTGTGAGAGAGACAGTTCACTGAAAAATACAAATTCTGTCATCATTTGTAATCTTTGCAGCATAGTAACCAAAACTAGTCATAACGCCATCTTTTGTGAACCATTGGTCTAAAATCTACAAAATGGTTAGCTTATGAAAATAAATCTTAGACAAAACTAGAGACACAAGAGTGAATCCTAAAACTCTCAATCTCATTCCTCGACTCAGTAAAACCAGAGGGACTATAAAGAACACTGAACTGATTATAAAACTGATATATTCTGCTCCAGCCAACCAGTACACTGGGAAAAAAGTAAAATAATGTTATGATTTGCTGTAAATTGCAACAAACAAAGGTACAGATAAATAATTTTCTTGCAATCGTAAGTTACTGTTAGTGTTGTTTACACAATTAATTCATTAATCATGTTAAGATACATACATACATATGTATAATATTTTATCTACATTTATATAACTTTGCCCCCCTCCCTTTTTTTACCTGAAGAAGCCACAATAGGGCCCAGTGCTCGAGCTAAAGCTCCAAGACTCCGAAGGATTCCCATGACAGTTCCCTTCTGACTGGCTGAGCCTAACAAACCAGCATAGACATCAATACTACAAATACATTCAAACTTAAAGTGGTGTGAGAGAGACAGTTCACTGAAAAATACAAATTCTGTCATCATTTGTAATCTTTGCAGCATAGTAACCAAAACTAGTCATAACGCCATCTTTTGTGAACCATTGGTCTAAAATCTACAAAATGGTTAGCTTATGAAAATAAATCTTAGACAAAACTAGAAAAAAAAAATCCCACCGTGTCCAGACACTTGTGTTGAAAGGCATGGAACAACAATAGCAGCAGCTGAAAAAAAATAAAAAATTACTACAAATTAAAATATCAATACACAAAAATACAAGTAAATATTTATTTGGATGATAATAATAATAATGACAGATGCACACTTGCTTACCAATAGAGTACAAAAATAAGCCAGAATAGAGTAGTGTCAAATTCCATGCTATTCCAATGAGCAAGAACGCTGGGATAAGTGATATAATTGCCTGAAATACACACATATGAAAACAAAAATGTAACAGGCCTTTGAGTAGTTAAACATTAAATCCTTTCAGCGTTCCAAGAAAATTGCCAGAACATTTTAATTGACTCGTGATCCAGTAATGCATGAAAGAGTTTACCACGCTAAGAGTCTGGATCTGATGGCCCGGTTTGATCCTGCGGGCATATCCGCCCTGGATCACTGCCATGGTAATGCCCATGAAAAAGAACATCTTCCCCTGCTGCATGCTACGACAGAAGAAGACAAGGGTTTCATTTGAAAAACTTCAGGCAAGACCACAGGATTCAGCTGCTCTATGATACACACACAATGATACCAGTATGTCACGTTTCGGATTAAGCAAAACACATCTGTACATGAGTGAATTGGTCAATCGAAATCGTATATTATCCCAGGGGTTAGCTACACTTGCCTTCAACTTTGTCCTCTTTCCCCCATTCTGGTTGTTTATGCTACATAATAAATTCTCCCAAACTTCCTTGTTCCTAATGCCTACATACAAATAAACCCAGTCAGCTTCATTAAATGAGAAAGAACAGCTCTGAGCTTGGAGGCTTTCCACAGACTTATCTCTTGAACAAAGCATATAGAATTATAAAGTTCATTCAGTATGTAATTGCTTAAGTCACTGCTGACGTTTGTACAGGAAATGCTCTGTATATCCTTTCTTTTAAGTAACATCAATTAGACAGTCATAAGTAGGGGAACATGTCATGACTGGAATATCGTAAATCATGCACTGTCACATAATTGCATGCATGACTAATCTAGGTCAAATACAGCAGCATTTCTTGTTGAACAAACAGCCAGCCAAACATCTTTTGAGATTTCATAACAACTAAATATGCAAATTATAGGCCTAACCTTAAAAAAATGATCTTACCCCAGTTTGACTGTAGTGGTCCAAGATGGAGGGGAGCAGGGGAAGTATTAATGTGAAACCCAGCAAGTCAAGCAGCAGTGCCAAGAAAACCACCCTGATGACTCTGGAGGAGCGCACATCCTCAGATGTAGTTGTGCCACCTGCCATTTCTCCACTCCAGTGACCCAAAGTTGTTCTTTACTGCTGAGGACTCTTAACACATCTCCTGTGGTTACTGAACTGAATCACTGAACAAAAAACAAAACAGCAAAGTGAGCAACAATATGTAGTCCTTAAAACTCCAGTACCAAAAGTGCACTGGTATGGTAGTTTTTTTGGACATGGTACCATACTGTGTATTTGCACCATGGTATTCTTTACAGAATGTAAATATCATGATACATTTAGAAAATGTAGAAATCATTCAGTATTATGATTACCACCATTTTACATCCTTGGAGCAAGTTTCTGGCCTCATCAGTCCAGAAGGCAAACCGCTGACCATGCCTTTCAAACTAAAATCTGATTAATCTAAAGTACTGCCAAAAGGACAAGCTAATAACACATATTGTGGTGCAGCCAAGCAATGAGCCCAGTTTAATTATGAAAGATGATTTATACTTAACTAATATGCTAAAACAATGAGTATCAAACAAGTTTTCACACTAATACAGTAAACTACAGGTAAATCTGACACATCTCACATCAACATGCTTTTATCATCTTTTTTTTAGTTTAACTAATGTGCTGGCTAGATTTACTTATTGTAGACATTATGTCAACAAGGTTTAGCTGAATTAAATCATGGCCACGAATTAAGAACATCGTAATAATCAATAAAACTAGTAATCGGGAATTAATTATTATTTCTTAGCAGTTCTCACGTTGGCTACTTAAACTTGGCATCGTTTTAAGGTTATAAATAAAACAAATTAAAAAAATAAATAAATTGAAAACCGGTAAAGTTACTCACTCTGATTGCTGTCCGTGTCGTCCATCTTTAGTGATCCGATTCGGTAGGTGGCGCTGTTACAAAAGCATAGGGTCCTTGAACTGCGGTCCTAGAACTGCGGTCCTGAAACTGCTGTCCTGAAACTGCAGCCTCCGGTTGTGCAGGAACATACTATTGGGGGATCATGAACACACACCAGGAAGCGCGAGCGCGGTGTCTTGTTTCAGTTACTACAAGCGTGATGTGGAGTGCGATGATTTCTGTCCTGTCCCTTTAATGAATCTATAACACTTCTATGCCTGTTAAGATATTTACAAATTAGATCTTACCAAATATATATATATATACACCCATATACATTCATTCATGTGGACTACATTATGACGGTATAAGAAACAACTGGGTGTAGTATATTAAATATTATGTAAATAGTTCACAGAACATGCAAATAACACAAATCAAAAAATCAAACCTGTACTCTCAGACAAATGTGTATATTTATTTGTTCTTTTTAATTTCCAACATCACTGGTAACTTGTAATGGTTTCCAATGACCACGCGAGGGAGGTAATTGGTACTGTTTAACAGATTGGCTCGCGAGATTTTAAAAGAGTCAGTCAAAATACACAATTCTATTTAGTTTTAATTTGGAATCTTAAACATCTGGATGGAGAGAAGGAGCAGGGACCGTCTGTGAAATAAACAGAGTTACATTTATGAGAAAGAGTTGTCATTTTATTTAAACCCATACTATTGGTGAATAAACTATTATACAACAAAGCCCATCCAATGTTAAAAACAGAGGAATTCACCACATACACATTATTTTTGTCTCTTATTTAAAATATGTAGGTCATTTTGTTATTTTCAGTGTCATTTTGGTTAATTTATGACCATGCTATATAACATATTAATGTATTTATATTTGTTATAATGTTATAACTTGTTACAATGCTTGCTTTGAAAAGACAACCATAATCATTATGAACGGTGTCATCTGTACATTACATTTTAATTGAAACTTAATACATTTGAATGAAAACAGCATTGATGTAGTAACTTTAATTAAAGCATATTTTCGAATACTGTGTTTTATAGCATCTGTTGACTGGTATTTCTGTACATGTAATTTTACACTGGAGTTTACAAATACTGAATATCATGAAAGAAAGCATAGGTACAGTAGAATAAATCAAAAGGCGGAACCATTCGGAAAACAAATGTTTCAGGGGAGCACGACGTCGGCGCACACAACGCAAAGGACTTCAAAATTGCTGTCACAGAGCGCTGTAAGTTCAATATGTCAAATAGACATGAATGATTTACAAACGATTCAAAGAAGAAAGATTGACAATGCTGATCTATCTTCCCATCGTATTTAACATATTAGCAACGCTTGTTATTGCTTGTAACACCATTGATTAGTATTGTGTAATTCTATTATATATTATGCTATTTACTCAATATGGTATTCACCATTGGGCAATACTGGTGGTTTCCATTGGATTGTACCAAGTTACCTTAAATAACCCAATATACTCTGGGTCATTTCTAGAAGTTTCCAGCAGTAGGCAGGAACAAGTAGCCAAATTTGACATTTGAAATGGTTGATCTAACCACATTCCACCATTAATAAAAATGGCCAAAGTGGCTGATCTAGCAAATTCCACTGATAAGCATATCTGAGCACATGAGCACTAGTGCGTTTTAATACCCATAATGTCCTTGACCTGGGACAGTCAGTGCTCAAGATTTAGTCATTGTGGCAACCCAGATAGGCATAACCAATAACAAAAACTGGAACAACCAACTTTGGTGAGAGAAAAAGGTATAAAACAAATGAGCTGACAGTCGAAGACTTCAGATGCGGTTACCGTTATCTAGGCTTTGTTGCTGTGACAAAGTCTTATTTTGACATCTGGAACTCTGCTTCTCGAACTTCATTGACTACACCAAAGAAAAATACACAACATTAGTCGATAAGGGGCATTTCAATGGTCATAGCCAAGTTTAAGTGTAACACAAGCAGCATAATATTGAATATCTTAAAGTTGTATCAAGTTTGACTACTCTTACAGAATACTGGCACACAGTATTACAAGAAAAAAGCCTTATTCACTCAACTTGACATTTTCATGACTCGTCAGTAATCTGTATTGAATACTGTGCATTGTGTTCTCTGCTGTTTGTTCATTGTTCCTGAAGAGCTCCCTCATCTGCACATGAATGCAAGTATACAATGAAGCGCCTCGCTACTTTGCAGTCGTGACATCTCTCGCTAAAAGTTGGTCATGACAGCTCAACAGACAAGATGATGTCCACCAGACTACTGGCACTGTTTCAACCACATGCAGTGAGGAGGAGTCTTCCACAGATCTGCTCTGCCCGTCTTTCAAGTCTCAGAAGGCAGCATGAAAACATCACCACAGCCTTCTGTCAGCCTGGATCCTGCTTTTTTAACAAAAGTGACGATCACAAACAGAGAATATGGCCTCCTTTACTGGCAGGTCACAGCTGTGGCACAAGGTTCTTCAGCCTCACTCCTGCTGGGATTGTGAACGCAGCCCCGGCGTCCGTTCAGCCGTACCTCAGATTAATGAGACTGGACAAACCCATAGGTGAGCTGAGCTCATTTTCCAGGGTGTCCTTTTGGTTGTAAGCTGTTTTTTCAGTGAAATATAAATGGTTGTGTTCTTGTAGGAACATGGCTGCTGTATCTGCCTTGTATGTGGAGTATTGGGTTGGCAGCAGACCCGGGATGCCTTCCTGATCTGCGCATGCTTGCGCTCTTCGGGGTGGGAGCTTTGCTTATGAGAGGCGCAGGATGCACAATCAATGACATGTGGGATAAAGACTTCGACAAGAAGGTAAGAGTACATACATAGAAGTAGATTGATTGTTTCCTGCATCATGTTCTTCCTTTAGTCCCAGAAAGTCAACTTTTTGCTTCATTGTCTGAGAACATTCAAAGTGATGGATATCTATTCCACTAGTGCAGGGGTGGCGAACGTCAGTCCTGGAGAGACGCAGCCATGCAGAGTTTTGCTTCAACCCTAATCAAACACACCTGAACAAGCTAATCAAGGTCTGAAGGGTTGCTAGAAAGCTACAGGCAGGTGAGTTTTAATTAGGGTTGGAGCTGAACTCTGCAGGGCTGCGGCTCTCCAGGACCGGAGTTCGCCACCGCTGCACTAGTGGTCTAAATTTCATCTTTGCCATCTTCTCATCCGGACTAAGCCTAACATATCTCCTAATCTTACCTGGGTCAGTGTGTCAAAGGAATTGGGCGATTTTGCTGTAACATTGGCCATAATCAATGTCAGATAATAATAATAATTTACTCACCCTCATGTCATTTCAAACCTGTATAACTTTATTTCTGTAAAACAAAAGGAGATATTTTAAATGTTGATGGTAATACATGTTTGGAACAATATGGGGGTGAGGAAATGATGACAAGTTTCATTTCTTGGTGAACTCTCACTTTAAAGGGGTCATATGATGTTGCTAAAAATAAGTTTATTTTGTGTATTTGGTGTAATGAAATGTGTTTATGTGGTTTAAGGTTAAAAAAACACATTATTTTCCACATACTGTACATTATTGTTTCTCCTCTATGCCCCGCCTTTCTGAAACACGTTGATTTTTACAAAGCTCATCGGTCTGAAAAGCGAGGTGTGCTGTGATTGGGCAGCTATCCAGTGCGTTGTGATTGGCCGAATACCTCAAGCGTGTGACGGAAATGTTACTCCCTGCACCATATTGTGATGATGCCCTGTCAGGCTGGAGCCATGAGATAAAAAACATTAAAACCCATTATAAACAAGGCATTTGTTGCATCCAGTGGGGACATAATTACGGATTATAATGACTTTTACTGTCTTTTTATGCATTGCATTGCGCCGCATAACCATAAAATCATGTCTGCATTTGTGATTGGAGAAATGACAAACGACAAACGCTACTCTACACTGCTCAAAACTCGCGTTTGAATCATCAGTGGCAAATTCTTTAAATATAAAAAACGTACTTACAGTCTGTGAGTCAGAACAGCCGGCATTGTAGTCTACTCTACCAGGATCAGGAAACAGTCCTCCATAAAATGCGCTGGACACATCTGAATATTTGGGTTGAAGTGTTCTGGAACAGTGTTGTAAATACAACTTAACCACTGATTTCTAGTCATGTCCTCTTTTGGAAGGCCAAACAAAGTAGTTTCGCTTTCACAACGAAACACAGCGTCACACACGGCGGGCTAGAGTGAGCGGAGGCCGGGGGCTAGCGTGAGGAACGGCCGGAGGGCTAGAGTGAGCAGAGGCGGCGGGCTTGAGAACGGCGCGGCCGGCAGATTCGGCGAAGAAGCGTCCAGCGGGCTTGCGGCAACCACATGTGACGACCCCGGGCTGGACTCCGCTTCGTCCACGATGAAAGCTGATCCGGCGATCCACAGCGCGAAGGTGATGTATTTCCTCAGCGACCAGCACGGATCAGCTCTAGGCATGACGAAGCGGATATCATTGTAGCGTCTGTGTAGAATCATGCATGATCTTTGGGGTGTTTATGGTTTAAGAGACCCTTTTAGCCTTTTGACATTTCCATATAATTTACAGTTCTGGTCAGAGACTTTACTTTTAATGGGGGTTTAAATTGCCAGATGGTTCCTCGCCATCAAGGAGATTCTAACCAGTCCTCCCCCACTATCATCTCCCCCATCTGACTTCAAACACGGTCCCAAAGAGCTGTAAATGACCCCGATGGGCCTGGCTAGCCAAGTAAACTAACACACACACAAACACAAACACACACACCCATAAAGACCGTTACTCTATTATACTCTACAAATATATCTGGTATATTGCATGTGTTGTTTGTACGTTTCCCTATTAGATTAGCTGAGTTACCACTCGTTATTTGTATTAGTTAAAGCCATAAAACACTGATATTCAGGTGTATGTATGTATCTTTGGTTTAATCTATTCCAAATGTTTGTTTCTTGGTATCAATATTATCTGCTTTTCATTCCTCGAA
>NW_015505272.1:190451-209160 GCF_001515645.1 Sinocyclocheilus grahami | reverse complement strand
CCAAACAAAGTAGTTTCGCTTTCACAACGAAACACACAGCATCTCCACAACATGGCGGCGGCGGCAACAACAATACTACAGCGAGAATAAAAGTTACGCCTTCTTTCTTTGCGTGAACATTTGGAGCGGCGTTATGCAAATCTTCCCACATCGTGACGTAGACATGTGGGGGCGTGTTAGAATGAGCCGTTTTAGGTAGGCGTGGTTGACTCTTAACTTTTATAAAGAATAACTCTTTGGATTTGAGACTTTAGTCTTTGCAACTTTACAGATCTTTTTTATGCACCAAGAGCTTGTAACACTCCAAAGAGAAAGGAAAAATTTAAATCGCATCATATGACCCCTTTAATCTGATTTGATATAGAACTCAAGTGGAAGACTTTGGTGTTTTTGTGAACATAGGAAGTTAACAGACCTGAGAGGCTTGCTTGATTTGTCAAATTAATTATCATTGAAGCTTCATTTAGTACCATTAAAATAGTGTATAAGCATAACATTAAACAGGTGTATAATTTAAGCAGAATACTAAATCAGTTTAAACAATAATGTATGATTTGTACTACACTACACTAAAAAGGGGTTTTTACAACAATGCCATAAACTATTTTGGGATCCCCAAAGAACCTTTCAGTGAATAGTTCTTAAAGGGATAGTTCAACCCAAAATTAACATTTTGTCATAATTTACTCGCTCTCATGTCGTTCCAAACCCGTATGAGTTTCTTTCTTATGTTAAACATAAAAGAAGATATTTTGAAGACTGCTGGTAATGTAACAGTTGTTGTAGGTGAACTATTCCTTTAAAAGTACAATTTAATAATCTAAAGAAACTTTTTCTACTATAAAAAAATCTCGTGCAATGAAAAGTTTCCATGAAAGTTAAATGTTCTTGATGGAACCATAGATGCCAATGAAGAACCTTTATTATTTTTTAAGAGTGTAGTTTGTAGAAAGAATAAAGTTGGTATGAGTGTTCAAGGATGTGGGTTGTTGTTGATGTTTTGTCAGTTTAATCAAGTTGAATCTTGAAAAGGTGGGTCAAATGATTGCTACAGCTAGATTGTTTAGCAAGGTTCAGGAAAGAAAACAGACCGCCTGGATTTGATCTTGGCTGCTGCTGGAATCTGATGTTGGGATGTGTCATTTTTGGTAGGTGTCAAGGACAGCCACTCGGCCCATTGCATCGGGGGAGATCACATCGTTTCAGGCTCTGGTTTTCCTCGGAGGCCAGCTGAGTTTAGCGCTGGGGGTTCTGCTCTGCCTCAATTACTACAGGTGCTTTATATTTTACAGTGTTTTTACACTATTTTTGGCCACACTTTAGTTTGGGGACCACTTCTCACCATTAACTATTATTTACGACTTTTGCCTCAAACTTCTAATTTGCTGCGTATTAATAGTAAAGTAGTTGTTAAGTTTAGGTATGGGGTAGAATTAAGGGATCTAAAATATGATCATGCAGAACAAGCCATTAATATGTGCTTTAGAAGTACTAATAAATAGGCAATATGATAGTAATATGCATGCTAATAAGCAACGAGACTAAAGTGTTACCAGTATTTTGCCAACATTTGGGACTAGAGTAAGATTGTAACTTTCAAGTTGATATTATAGTAATATTTATTGTATTGATGTATCTTTAAATTTAGACGAAAAGACGATTGCAATTTCTGTTTCATGGCAACTTTAATTTGACTAAATTTATTAATAAACGTTTTTACACTATTTTTGGCCACACTTTAGTTTGGGGACCACTTCTCACCATTAACTATTATTTACGACTTTTGCCTCAAACTTCTAATTTGCTGCGTATTAATAGTAAAGTAGTTGTTAAGTTTAGGTATGGGGTAGAATTAAGGGATCTAAAATATGATCATGCAGAACAAGCCATTAATATGTGCTTTAGAAGTACTAATAAATAGGCAATATGATAGTAATATGCATGCTAATAAGCAACGAGACTAAAGTGTTACCAGTATTTTGCCAACATTTGGGACTAGAGTAAGATTGTAACTTTCAAGTTGATATTATAGTAATATTTATTGTATTGATGTATCTTTAAATTTAGACAAAGACGATTGCAATTTCTGTTTCATGGCAACTTTAATTTGACTAAATTTATTAATAAACTGTGACTTCCCATCTGTCTCTAGCATAGCTCTTGGAGCTGCCTCTTTGTCGCTGGTGGTCACATACCCTCTCATGAAGAGAATCACATACTGGCCGCAGTTCGTTTTAGGTGTGTTGCCATTAATGTACTAAACCCCTCCCTCCATATTATTGCTGAACATTTGCTCAAAGTATTTCAAAGACTGAACATTCTGTACTTTCGTTGCCCCTGTAGGTCTCACTTTTAATTGGGGTGCTCTTCTGGGTTGGTCTGCTGTGAAGGGATCATGTGACTGGTCTGTGTGTTTACCTCTCTATGTATCTGGTGTCATGTGGACATTGATTTATGACACAATCTATGCCCATCAGGTACAGTGTGTGATTAGTTATCACACCCCTGAACATAAATTTATGCCTTGTGTACATTTTGTGATCCATTTTCTCATCTCGAGTAGGACAAAGATGATGATTTAAAAGTGGGCGTGAAGTCTACAGCTCTGAGGTTTCAGGAGAACACCAAATTGTGGCTGAGTGGCTTCACTGGGGCGATGCTGTCAGGGCTGGTTCTAGCAGGAGCTAATGCTGACCAGACTTTGCCCTACTATTGTGCAGTGTGCGCAGTGGCCATTCATCTAGCACATCAGGTGAGCAAGATAGACTGTGCTTGATAATAGTAGCCTGGGGTTACAAGAAAACCAATGAAGGAAAACATTTTTTTTGGGTTATTAGTTATTTAAAAATCTAAATTAAATTACATGGTATGCCAGATTAAGTATATGAAAAGAGCTCTTAAATAAAGATTACATTAAAAAAATATATATATTATATTGAAAATGAATAATTTATTCTGTGTTCCACAGATCTACACTGTGGACTTCAACAGACCTGAGGACTGCTGGAAAAAATTTGCTTCAAACCGAAACCTCGGACTGCTTTTATTTTTAGGAATAGTGACTGGAAACTTATGGAAAAAGAGAAACGATCATCAGTATGAAACGCAGCTAAACTCCATTTCAAATTAGAACGCATGCTAATACCTAATTTGAATACCACCATTGATTTAGGAAACGTATGTAAACCAAAGTTAGTTTTAAAATGTATTAAATGGCTACAAACAGGCTCTATTCCTTAAATAATTAGAAAACATACATTACATCTATAAAATTAATGTTAACATTGAGAACAGTGCCAGTAAGTTATGCCTACAAACAGACCAAAACACCCAAATATTTTTTTATACAGTGAATAAAAAAAATATAAAGAACAAAAAACAAACCCCTATACAGGTCGATTACGGTATCTGAATCAGATTTGGATTGTTTTAGTAGAGTAACGGAGGAGAGGTCAGCTGTTTGTGCATTGTATGCAATAGGAAATCTGAGGCTCCATGAACGTACCGAAGAGACTGTAATCACAGGGAGGAATAAATGATCATATTTGATGGGAATGGTTCATTTGGATGAATTAGCATTTCATTGAGTAATGAGGTCACGAAGAAGCCCTTTCCTCATATGGAGACTCATAGACGTCCATAGGTGGACAGGTGCAGACGAGATGTTGGTCTCCATAGATGTCATCGATCCTTGAAATTGTGGGCCAGAACTTGGTCTCGGGTCTCACGAAAGGCTGAAATAACATTTTAAAACTGATTGAATAAAAATGTTTATTTTAAGTAAGGTTTAAGTATTTTTACATTAACGTAAGCTACACACCACGGGGAAAGCAGCATACGCTCTGGAGTAAGGTCTGTCCCATGTGGTAGAGGTAATACAGGTCAGTGAGTGAGGAGCCATCTTTGGAAAACATGTGAAAGACAAGTTAGAGCAACTAGAGGAAGATCCAGATTCAATACAATTTCGGCTCAAGAATTAATGGCACTAATGAAAGTCTATTGGGCAAAGACAATCTGCAGGGTTTAAAAGCAGAAATGAGAAACGTGTTTTTAAAAAAAAAAGCACTTATATTAATTCTTCTGGGAATAAAATGTGACACGGAGTACAAATAATGCCATGCTCCATAAACTTCTAGTACATGTGCATTACTGTACACATGATTAAAGCTGCACAGATGCTGCCAATATGGAGTGTTCTGGATTCTTTAAAACGCTCACCTTGAGAGGATTAACCCTCGAGTCCATCCGGCCCTCTTCGATGTCTGCGATTTCCTGTCGGATGGCCAGCAACGAGTCACAGAAGCGGTCGAGCTCAGCCTTGTCCTCAGACTCTGTGGGTTCAATCATCAGAGTTCCAGCCACAGGCCATGACATGGTCGGTGCATGAAAACCTGTCATAAAAGGTGGCCAGTCAATTATCAGACATAATTTAAAGCCAAAAATATTTACTTTACGGATGTTTTTCACTTGCCATAATCTTGCAGTCGTTTTGCTACATCAACTGCCTCTATGTTTGCAGACTTTTTAAAAGGCCGAACATCCAATATAAACTCATGAGCAACGAATCCTGCAAATGCAAAATAGTCAGTAAATGTTTGTGAGGAACTTTTAAGATCACAAATGCAATATTTTATTCAATAAAGCCAACCTTTAGAGCCCCTGAAAATAATTTTGTAGTGGTTTTCCAGTCTTTTAGCCATGTAATTGGCATTAAGGATGGCCACCTCTGTAGCATGAACAAGACCCTTTGAACCCATCATCTGTTGAATAAAAAATAAATCAAATATTAGATTAATAAATTAGGAAGATATATGGTACCATATCAGCTGATATTTTTTTATTTATTGGTATTTGACTATATATTGGATTTCATTGTGCTGCTCCTTTCTTCAATTTTTACATTACCTTTGCTTTCATCTAAAACTCACTAAAAGTTCATCTTTAAAATCACAAAGTTTAACAAATGTAATCTTAGCACATCTCAAAATAAATGTGCATTGTTTATGCTGCACCCTTTAATGTTGTAAAACCTAAATTTTGCTTGTAAGATTTCAAATTAGTGTCTTATTTTTAAAGTATTTATGCAAAACATTACAGAAATTGATCAGAAAATAATTAGTATCGGTCAGAAGTGTTAATAATGTAGCATCCCTATTACTCAGATAGGTAAAAAATTTAAGACTTGAGTGTTGACCTTAATGTAAGCCCATGAGATGGGCAGGAAGGCGCTGGAGCCCCAGGGAGCAGCACTGATGGTGCCCAAAGAACTTCCTGCATTACTGGACTGCATGTTCACCACTGGATGACTGGGCAGGAAGGGGGCAAGATGCGGTTTCCTGTTGGAAAAAGCCATATGGTTAACTGGAGTCAACAGATCAACTGTTCTGGTAGATTGAGTAGGGCAGGTCTGCTCACTTCAAAACACTTACACTCCTATTGGTCCCATTCCAGGGCCACCACCACCGTGAGGAATGCAGAAAGTTTTATGGAGATTCAAGTGAGAAACATCTGAGCCATAGTCTCCTGGTCGACATAATCCAACCTGAATCAGAAGAACATGAACGTTCAATGTAAAACCTACTGTGGAAACCTAAGTAGTTCATTGTTAGTCCATATTGTAACTAATGTTAATAGTCACAACTATATGGTAAAATGTTGCTGTATGCTCTTCATCTGACCTGTGCGTTCATGTTGGCACCATCCAGGTACACCTGTCCGCCGTTCTGATGGATGAGCTCACACACTTCACTCACGTTCTCCTCAAACGTTAGTGGAGGGGTATGTGATCATAATGGCAGCCAAGTTGGCCTTATGTTTGTCCACCTGACAAAAAGAAAAAAATTAATTTATACATTTAGTTGATTGAGTAAAGTGCATCTTTAAAAGGTTAAGCATGTCATTTTTTGAATGTTAAACACTTTCTCCTATCCAAAACCAAAGCTATTCATAGGTTGGTTCCCTCCAAAACGTGTAAACACCGAGCTTTCAAAACATTGTTTGTTTGAGCATCATGACACAGCAGCAACATGTGAGTTTGGAGTATTTGTTTGCTCAACCAATGGCAGTCAGGAGGCGTGTTAAGGAAACCAGTTTGAACCTCAAACTCATTTTTGCAATTTAATTTGGTGCTGCTAGCGGTGCAGAAATTACACACTTCACCGTTAACACTTACAAGATAATGTTATCATAGGCAAGTGTGTCAGTGTAAATAGCTAACATAAGATAAAGGCTTCCTGTTGACAGGAGATGCAAAATGTGACACTTCAAATTACTGTACAAACTATGCTTTAAGGGGAGACACATCGATGTTGCCATCTTTATCCACCTCCACCACCTGAACCTTCATTCCTGCCATCTGAGCGCTGACAGGGTTTGTTCCATGGGCAGATTTGGGAATCAGACAAACCTGAACAAATTCATAACAGATTTGATGCATTAGATTAATGGACAAAACAAACAAACAACAACAACAAACATTTATTTCTGTAACTAAGGAAACCTAAAGTTGAAGTTTAGAAGGTTTGTCAATGTTCTCTTAACCCCGTTTGTTTGTATACGCATGTCATTAATGCTTTTATGACTCCAAAAAGTGTAAACATTAAGTCTCCCAAGACACCATCAAAACATTCAAAGTGGTCCACTAAGATCCATCAATCACTTTCCAGCTCAACCAATAGTGAGAGTTTGGGGTGTGGCTACTGTAACAGGCTGAGCCAGAGGGTGTTTAGCCAGACTATGGCTGACACATTGCATGGGAAAAGAAACTTAGTTTCAGTTACAGAAGTACAAGGCAAAATTTGAAGACTTCCCAAAATATGCAGTCAGACAACAGGGTAAAACAAAGGTAAAAACTGGCAATGCTTTTAGATGGAGGAGTGTGAGGAAATATTCAGGTTTCAATAGCTATAAAGCCACAATAAGCCCATGGAGCAAACTTGCCAATCCATCTTGATGAATGACACAGAGGAACGTAGTTATGAACGTGAACTCTGACCAATTAAGAGGACAGCTTTACTCACATGTGACTTGCATAAACAGTTCGGTACGCTTTGCAATGTTGCCTTGTGAAAGCAAACCAAACCAAGAAGAAAATGCAACATTGTAACAAATTAAGACCCTCTTTCGGAACAAAGCAAAGGTTCTACAGGTCTGAAAACGCCCTAAGGAGCATCTGCAATGGTTGTTGCTTATGCAAAAACTGCATACTTCAACTTTAATGGTTGTTTAACCACTTACTGTGCTCCCGTTTTTGAGCATTTTCTGAAAAACGACATACCCAAATAAAAATGTCTGTAGCTCTTGAACCCTATGGTCTATATTTATAAATCTGGTATTGTTTGAAACTAGACACTTGAACCTTTGTTACTCTGGAGTCATAACTCAAAATTAGTATAGCAACAGAGTAAAACAAGGCAAAATGTACATGAAAGTGACTCACGATATCTTTGAATGAAATTCACTAATGGAAAAATGGATGAGACTTTCGTGCCAAATGCCTGAAAACACCATAAAGATAAAGCTGAATGTCTGACCATATTTTTATTCAAATTTAAAGATGATACTCCCAAAAATGTAGTTTCTGTAAGCTTTTATTTAAAAAAAATAATTCTAGGCGTTTTTTTCAAAAAAGCCATTTGGAGACTCCAAATTGACACCTGGTAACCAAATGAGGCAAACCTACATAATGCATATATATTGATGTATATCAATTCAGAACTGCTCTGCCCACCATAACACACAAGAAAAAACTATGAACAGTATTTGTAGTGTGGATTAATTTGGTCATTTGGTTACCAGGTCTCCAAATGGCATTTTTGAAAGGACGCCTAAACTTTTCCTGAAATAAAAGCAGAAATAAAAAATGACATCTTTATGGTATTTTATTTAAAGAAAATCTTAGGAAAAGTCATTTACATCTTTTATTTCAAGAAACGTCTAGGAATCCTTTCAAAAAGGCTATTTAGAGTCTCCATATGGCACTGCATACTACATATACTACATAGATAGGCTATATGAATATCAATTCAAAACTCATCTACCCATGAAACCACACACAAACACAAAACTATTTCAGAACAACATTTGAACATTGTAACTAAACAGTATTTATTTTGAACAATTCTAATAATGAAAACAGTGAACCAAAACCGATTTGATCAGTGATCATTTTAGAGCTAATGAACACACAAAACATGCACAGTAAAAAACTATTTACATTTGTTGTCTTTTTTTTTCCTCTGCTAATTATTATGAATATCCAGTTACTGAAAAACTAAATCAACCATTTACAGTATTTAGTGTAGGAAGACACTCAAGGCAGTCACTAAAAAGGTTTGTTCTCTGACCAACTGGATGCCAAAGTCACTTGTAAACACAACAAATCAAACTTGCAACACTGTTTACATGTTGTATACACACACATAAACATACATAATACTCGTGTACACACACACACACACACACACACACACACACGCATAAATAAATAATGTAGCCCCCTCACATTTTTCCTCTCCGTTGTCATTTTTATAATCTAAAACAGCTAACATGAAACAAAATCTGCAAACACACAAAGATTCAAGAGAACGGCGTTGAAACTTACGAGCTAATGCTATCCCTGCTGCCTGTCATGCATCTCTCCGGGTCTTTCTGCTGCTGTTCACCACTGCTTCACATCACGCCCTCCAAAACACTATCAAACAGCACACGAACTCTTCTAAAGTCGATGTCCCATGATGGAGAGATTCAGATGCACGCTTCGGAGAAAGTCCGCTCGCGGATAAATACTTCTGTGTAAGTAGCGTGCGTTACGTTACAGACGAGAGCGCCCTCAGCTCAAGAATACACACTCACTTTGCGCACGGGTATTCTTCAAGCCTTCTTACGTAATCTACGCAAACTGTCAATCACTGTAAACGTGCTTGTGGTTGGCTAACACATCCATCCATCAAAACTTTGCTGGCTAGGCATTGGCTGGCTTCAGATTGCAGACTGCATGTCTTAAAAATCTCCAAATATGGAATCTTGCTCTGAAGTTGAATCCTGTAACGGGGTGGTTGTTTTCTATGGCCATTTACTCAACCATGGCAGTTTGAACCTTGGCTGGTTTAAGAGCTGCATCCGCTATCGAAGATCTGCTTATTAGGAAGATGATAAAAACAAAAAAAAAACAAAGGCTAGATTACAAAACACTGCAATGACTAAACGTTCTTATCGCTGACCTTCTTTCCACTCCCCACTAACAATTTACCAATTTTTCAGTTATTTTCGCTCAGTTTCAAAACACTTTTGACCATTTTTCACTGTGGACAGAATTTAACTTTTTGTATTACTCATGAACCGTTTGTTTTCCTTTCAAGCAGCAATTCTATTTCTGTCAGGGGTTTAATCACTTATGGGTGACACATTTGAAAAGTTTCATAATTTTCATGTTTTTGGGACATAATACAAGAAACAACAAAAGTATCTGTATATATTATAGTTGTATATAATGATTGTATCTATATACAAATATAATACAATTACATAATTAAGTAATACTAAATTATACTTTTATATAATTATATCTATTTGGCCTATTTTTTAATGGAGAACATTTGAAGCGTGTTATCAGATTGCCATTCTGCTTAAAATCAGTTTTCACAAGATTAGGAAAAGTCATGAAGGGTCAACCGGATACTTCAAATGTCACGTATGTTTTTGAATGGCCCTGAGGTAAAACACAAGGCTTGAGGTTAAATCAGAGGAGACTTTGCTACAGAGTGTTTTCACTGCAGGGTGATACTCACTGTTCTGTGAGATTCTCCTTTGGAATTTAGATAGGCTTTGATTGCAGCCAAGCCTGCATATTCCCCTTGCGCGCCACTACGGGACAAAGAAAAATCAATAGCATCATGTATATGCAAGCGTACTGCCTCAGCACAGCAGAGTTCAAAGATTGCTTCAAAAGGCTCTTGCCCAAGAGTACAGTATGCTAATGATCCTGTTAAAGTGTCAGCCAAGCAGAACGTATAGATGCCTACACACCCCCAAAACTTATCAGCAACAGAAACCTGAACGAAACCGAATGCACCATGTTGACATTTGCTTTGTCAACTATAAGACCACTTTTGACAAATGAGAATAAATCACGTTTTTGATACCGTAACAAAAATATCAGGCAGGACACTTGCCTATTTGGTTGAAAGGAGATCTTATCATATCCTGTAATCTCACAAAGGTCTCTCTCTAGCTGTCTGAAGAGCTGCTGATAACCTTCGGCCTGATCCAGTGGCACGAAAGGGTGGATGTTTGCAAATTCTGTTTGATTCTGATAGGCTGTTGTGAAAAGTTTACAATGAATCCGTGAATAGATCAGACTGGATCAAATGAGGCAATGTCATAGATACAGTACCTCGCTTTTTCAGACCGATGAGCTTTGTAAAAATCGACATGTTTCAAAAAGGCGGGGCATAGAGGAGAAACAATAATGTACAGTATATGGAAAATAATGTTTTTGAACTTTAACCGCATAAACATTACATTACACCAAATACACAAAATAATGTTCTTTTTAGCAGCATCATATGACCCCTTTAAAGAGCAGATTAATATTGACTCACCATGAGCTCTGAGGAACTGTTCAACTTCATTGTGCACGAACCCTGGATTCAACAGCAGAGTTTTAATGTGATGTTTGCATGTAAAATCATTACAGTGGATAAATACCATTTTAAACTGATTCTTTACCTACCAAAGGAATCATACTGTGTACGAGTGAAATATCCTTATTTTCCAGGTGCTTCATGTAACGTACAATATTGGTCTCTGAGTGATAACTGAATTTAAAAGCAATATATACAAATAATTACTATACAGAAATAGCCCATCCATATATTTAGACAAATAAGAACCAGTTTTTCTGATTTTGTATCAAGTTTCATTGATTTTTCACAGATTTGTTAGAAACAACAACTAGCACTGAAACGGGTAAACAAACCTGTTAAACACTGGATGGGTAAGAAACTTGCTAGTTCTCTTGAAAGGGCTTGCCAGCAGTCCTTTTGTTCACTCACTCATTTTCTCAGCAATAAGCTCCTGATAAATGTCAAAGAGAAGAGATATCATTGGGGCAAAGAGAATAAATGTTTTTTAGCAATAATTGAAATATTGAATCAGGCGAGAACTTACAGCTGAGGACTCGCAAACCGAAGATACAGAGCAGATCATCCAAGTCTCTCTCAGTGACCGTTTCATCCAGAGACACTCCGAGCTAAAACCACATCAACAAACATAATTAAAAACATTAAATTAATAAGAAAATAAAATGTCAATTGTTTATGAATAAAAACAAAAGTAGCATTGCCTATTTGTGTTTTTTTTTTTTCACAGGCCTCACCAGTCCATCACTGTATACCCGTAGGTTGATCTCCCGCTGCATAGATTTTTCCAAGATGTCCTTGCCAGCCACACCACAGTTGATCTTCAGCGTGTCAAAGTTCTCATGTTGGAGTTTATGCCCAGCTCTTTTCAGCCCTTTTACAACAATAAAAAAAAAAGAAAAAAATTCAGTATCATAACATTTCTTATTCAAAGAAAAAAAAAAAAAAAAAAAAAAAGTAAACCGGAGTCAAACAACTTGCCCTCAGCCAGAATCAACATTGCATTGTGGGTTCTCTCTGCAATGTGCCTCAATCCTTGAGGACCATGATACAACGCAAAACATGGAGGCCATGTTTGCAAGAAGAGCCTGTGTTAAGACATCAAAACGGAGTACAGACATTCAACTTTACAAATATATATATACACACTGTTTTTTTCAGATTTGTGAAGCTCTACCTGGGCTGTGCAGATGTTGCTGGTGGCTTTGACCCTGCGGATGTGCTGCTCTCTTGTCTAGAGAGCCAGACGATAAACCTCTTTACCAGCTGCATCTCTGTAACAGGAAACATTTGACAATTGATACCAACACTGATGAAGAAAAATACACTGAATCCTATAAATTACAGACTTACCTGGTCACTCCAACCATCCTTCCTGGCATCATCCTGACCAGATTTTCTCTGACTGCAAAGAATGCAGCATGAGGCCCACCATAGCAGAGAGGCACTCCGAAGCGCTGTGAGCTGCCCAAGGTGATGTCAACTCCAAACTCACTCGGAGGACGCAACACGCAGAGCGCCAGCAAGTCTGTGGCACAGCAAGCCAGTGCCTTTGATAAAAATGGACCAAAAAATAAATGGCTAACATTTCACAAAAAAAAAAAAAATCTAATCAAATCTTAATTTTTTGAACATGTCTAAATCAGTTGCTGTAATAGATCTGTGCACAAAAACTAATAACAGATTCTGTTGTTGCAATTAAGGACCAATTGGATAGTTCACCCAAAAATGACAATTGTCATCATTTACTCACCTTCATGTCATTCCAAACTTGTCGGACTTGTTTTCCCTTTTTACATTGATCACAAATGGAGATTTTTAATAAAACACTCAAATCTCACTTCCATAGATTCAAGTTGGCCATGAAGATAGGCCACACCAGGTTTCACATCAGTGTTTGACAGCTCTAAACAATTTAGTAGTATGGAAAAAATAATGTGCTCTTCGAAATTTCCCCTTTTGTGTTTTACAGAAGAAAACAAGTCAAACAGGTTTGGAGCAGCATGAGGGTGAACAAATCAGTTGAGTGAATGGATCAAGTTAAAACCTAATATGCAAAAACTGGTATCAGAAATTGAAAATGTGAATTTTATAATGACATATGGAGGTAAGATGTACATACACCACCCTTGTGAGCCCGATCAACAAGTGCAGCAAAATCTTCCACTCTGCCTTCAGTGTCTGGATACTGGAAGAGCACACCGCTAACATCCTTCCCACTGAAGTCCATCTCATGAGGAAGCTTGAGAAGAGTCTTTACACCAATGTAACTAAAAGATACAAACTTTAATCAATACAGACAGATAGAGAGTAGGCTTGCTGCGATAGACGGTGCTGACGGTGATACCGGTGTTAAGCCGCAACACCGGTTACGTCACTTGCCCACCGTGTCACCGACCCCCACCGTCGTTCTTATTTTTTATAGTAATAAAAATCATTTAGTTCAGTAAAAGAACAGACACTACAATTAAAAACTGAATGCGGCTGCTCAATGCAGTTGAATGACAGTTGCATCACAGATCAGATTTCATTTATCCAGTGAGGAGAGTGAGTCGAGCTGACTGACAAGAAGAGTGAGGTGAGACAGACACCTTCCACATTGTTTGCTGATTTTTACTTTATTTAAACTGTGTGTCATTTTTTTATTTTATTTGACATCAAGGTGTATGCCGTGCCTCCAAGCTTTCTTACTCATTTTGCTAATAAACGTTCTACTTTTATTTATTTGGTTATACATTATACATGTTTACTTGTTTCCAGTTTTGTACATTTAAACTAAGTTATTTGTTATTTTATATTAGGCATAGCCTGCCCTATAGCATGGTGTATTTTTATTTGTTTTGTTAATAAAAGTTCTATGTTTTATATATAAGCTAAAGTGAGTTTGACATTGTATTTTGTTGTTGCATTCAAGCAATTGATGCCTAACTGCCGCTAATTCGATAGTGAAAGTAAAATGCGCACGGCGCTTTTAAGCCATTTAAAAAGCGAAGGAAAGTGAGGAAAAGAGGGAAAATTCAAACAAACTAAACTTAAAAAGAACAATTGCTTTACTCTGAATTGCCGCTATTTGAAAGTGAAAGTAAAATGCGCACGCCGCTTTTACAAGCCATTTAAAAGTTAAGGAAAGCGAGGAAAAGAGGGAACGCCCCCGCGGTAACACCGGTGGGAAAATTTCCTCACTGTCACAACCCTAATGGAAAGACAGACGAGACAGGTAGAGAGACAAAGACAGATGTTAGAGAGACAGAGAGATAAAGACAGATGGGTAGAAAGACAGACAGACAGACAGACAAAGACAGATGGGTAGAGAGACAAAGAGACAGACTGTTAGAAGGATAGACAGAAAGATAGATAGACAGACACAGATAGATAAGACAGATAGAGAAGACAGACAAACAGAAAAATAAAGATAGATAGATAGACAGACACCGATAGACAGATAGATAAGACAGATAACAGACAGACAGAAGTTTAGATGGGATAGATAGACAGAAAGACAAAGTCATACACAGGCAGACAGATAGGGAGAGTGAGAGAGAAACAGACAGACAGAAAAATCAAGATAATTGAAGAAAGATAGAAGGATGATAGACAGACACGCATATACACAAAGAGACATGCACAGGTAGACTGACAAACAGATGAAGAGACAGAGGATAGAAAGATAAATAGAGCCAGACAGACAGATAGAAAATAGAGATACAGATAAATAAAGAGATAGAAAGACAGGTGGACAGATAGATATTTCTTTATTCTATATGTTGATGACCTTCCTTACTTGGCTCTGGTTTGCACAACTGCAGTAGTCTGTGGATGGCAGCGTGGGTCAATGTAGAACATTCTTCTTTTGTTTTGCCTTTGAAAAGGAACAGGTGAGTGTTAATTATCACTCCCAGCCCTGGGGAAACACCATTCTGCATGCCAAAGACCTGAATGAGCCAGTTCTGGTGTTGGCTAACAGACTAAAGGTCTCCTTGATAAATGGAATCGTGTTCTTCAGATATTTCCAGCAGTAAGCGTACTAACCTGTTGCAGAGCTGCATGGCCTCAGCAGCACCAGTACCTTCATCCAGCAATGACGCATTAGCTACTGCCATTCCCGTGATGTCACAGACCATGGTCTGATAATTCAGAAGGCTCTCCAGACGCCCCTGAGAGACCTCAGGCTGGTAGGGGGTGTACTGGGTCACCCTATAGAGAACACAAAAACTCATTGAATCCCTAACCAAAGACCTCCAGTCTGAGTCACAAGATTTCTCTTTTGCAGCACGCTACAACTCGCTTACGTAATAAAAATCTAAATGCAATTTACTTTTTGACTAGAATTGTACTGACCATGAGAATCTAATGAACAAGGTGTTCCAGCGTGTGGCTGTAATTTTTAAGTCCCATGACTGAAACAAAGGGTTGATGTTTGTCAAAAACGTTTGGTTGGTCCACTTTTAACTTTTGCTCCACCAGAAGCTGAAATATACGGTATGCTTCAAACGACAAGAAACACATACCATCCCGAATTCTCAAGCAGATTTCTTTGTATGACTGGTGGGACCGAGCAGTTATAATAGCCCATTCCAATATAGGACCTCCACATCTTGTTCCTCGACACAATCTTTTGAAGCGAATCAAGAATTTAATTCTCACCTGTAGTGATTAAGCACAAAGATAAGAACGTTTTGAAAACCTGTGGTCACTGTTAAACAAAATCAGTATGTAAAACACCCTAGATTAATAAAATTCTCACATGCTTACATAGTGCACACATAGTTTTGCTTTTATTGAGAGTCATATAGTCAATAAAGAGAGTCACATAGAGAGTCATTTTATTGAGAGAATATAGTCGTTAAAAAATTGGTTTGATTTGACAGTAAAATAGATGATTAAGTCTTCCAGACCTAAGCTTCTTCCATGGAATAAAAAAAAAACACTATGGTTTGTGTTGCATCAAATTAAATCCAGCTTCTGTTTCACAAGTGAATATTTTAGGAAGCTTTTCACATGACTCATAAGTACAAAGCAATTGCTTTTACACACATTGGCAAATACACCTAGTATTTAAACACACACCTACAAAAACATAACATGGCATGATCTGATGAATAATACAAGAGCACACTATCTCACCGATTAATATATGCATTAAGCGTGTTTGCAAATTCATAATATAGTAGCAAAATGTTAGATAAAGCAGATATGGGCCATTTCCTGATGGCTAGGTAACTAGTTTAATGGTTGTAGCTTGAGGGCACTGGAGCCGGTTCATACAGAGACACACAAATTCCCAAGGCATTGTGCTGCAGCTTAGCAACACAGCAACTGAACGGGGCAAAGATAATGCTGTAGTAAAAACAGCTGGCTGGGAGTACACATTACTGACCCCCCTCAACACTTGACAAAATAAACATCCCACAGATCTGTTAAGTTTAACACAGGATATTTGTGCGACAATGACGCAGCCAGCCAGTTTGATGTGTTAATCAGTGTACAATTTTGTAAAAGGTATTCTAATTTAACATAACCATTTTGAGAAATAAAAATATATTCATAAAACCACAAAAGGGAAAATTTAGTGAGCCCATTATTGTTGAGCAGTGAATTTCTCGCAGGATTTGCAGCTCAAGCTCTGTGCAGCTGAACCAGCAGAATCCAGTATATTATATACAATTATTGCGCAAAGTTGTATGTTGAGCGGTGCACGCGTGATGTAATGCTACTGCTAAGCAGATCAAAACTGGCCGAGTGCCGCTGAACTTTACACATCGGCTGAGAGATTGGTGCTGCTCGCCGGGCTCCGCACAAACAACTCCAAATATGTTCAAAGGAAGACTTAACGGTGAAAAACACTCAAGTAAGGTTTATTGGCACACAAAGAGCGTGTAACCTACATTCCTCGCCCAGATGGACTCCTTTGTTAGAGTCTGGTTCGATAGAAAAACCTACTTCGAAATATTTCTAAATAAAAATCTAGATTTGTTAAAAAGCCTTGGAACGACGAGTTCCGCTGCCCTAAAATCTGACACCAGACAGAGTTGTCAAATACCGCAGGAATGAAATGTAACCTCGCAGTTTGCCTTACAGACAGTCCGCGCAAATAAACGATGAACTCACAACAACAAACGACACGTGTCTCCTCCGTCTGCGAACAACTTACACACAGGATCGTCCATTTTCAAACTTCTTCCCAGGCGGATGGATGCGGGAACTGTGTTTTCGAGAAGCTGAGCGACTGACTGAAATCAACAGAAGTGTAAACTATTATTTCGTTTAGTTTTATTATTATCATCATCATCATCATCATCACCATCAACACAAACTGCGAACATTGTTGCACAGTTTTGTTGCAAAATTGATTAAAGTTTAAGATGCGAGTAAAATGCTGACATGAAGCGTTTAAACAGACTCGCAATCTAGCATATTAGTATATAAACATTACGTTTAATAAAAAAGAAATAGGTTTTACCTGAAGTCCAAGGGTATTGTGCATCTCTCGTTTCTCTTTGTCACCCGGTCCATTGTGTCTTTCGGAAAAACCATCGTGTCTCGGCTAAATTCGTTCTATCTTCCTAGACCACAAAACTTGTGAGGTGCCCATACAGCGCACATTTGCGTTTAAACCTTGAAGTTTCTTAAAAACATCCCCTTTACTGCTGATATTCCTGAACGGCGCGCGAGCGTTGATCGCCCTGCTGAAGACAACACGCCAGGATTTAGCGCAGCTGCATGCTCTTCACTTGAGATTTACTGAAGAAGCTTTCAGTCAGCCTCTACGCTGTGTAACCCACTAAATGTCTGAAATTCCTTAAAAGCGTCTATTTTATACGCTGCCTCATTGCACAGGGAGCAGCCAATCGATAACTCAGAGACAAGCCCCGCCGAAAACTTTTACTGTGCTGTGAGGAGTTGATACGACGCGGTTTACATCTATATTACTCACACACTTGGTATCTGCTTGTTATGTCTTCTATGTTTTTACATGTTTTGTAGTCGTGTTCTTGAACGCCCAATTAAACGCGGAGACCATTATGGAGCAATCATACAGCTGAATGGAGAAGAAGCTTGTAGTGTGAAAATGAATGGGGTTCTTCACGAGTTCCTCATTCTCCACACCTGGGGAATCCAATGCAGATCCTTCAAAAAGGACAGTTCTCTGGGGAACTTTTAAGATGAAGCCAAGTTCTTATCAAGGGTTACTCCATAAGGAAAAGGCATTGAAATAATAATGAAATAATCCCCCATACAAAATATGACATCTGGGGCACATTCACTCTAAAAACGGCTGGGTTAAAAACAACCCAATTTGGGTTATTTTGGCAACCCAGCGCTGGGTTGTTTTAACCCAATAAGCTGGGTTATGTTTGACCCAGCATGCTGGGTTGCTTTTTTATGGTTTAAAATTACTACACTGCTAGGGTAAAATGAACCCAAATCGAGCTAGACATCAAACCTACAAATCTTGTTCATTTTAAAATCACTTTTACACACAGAATGACTATCAAAAGGTAAATATGTATTTAAAACAAGAGAAAACAGTCAAAAGTAACATGCATGTAAGAAGAAATGCAGAAAAGTATGGCATTAACAGCTACAGAGTTTATAAATGAAGCATTGAACATTTGTTGAATATAATTTTTAAGATCAAATTTGACTTTTTGGGTACATTTTATAAATTGTATAAAATATTATACAAAAACACTATTATACAATAGTTGTACAATTAGTTAATAGTTAAGTTCTTTACAAACTATTCTGGCATGACAGTAAATAAACCACAACATTAACACTGATATTATAACATTTATCAGAAACATGTCTGAAAGAATGTTTCTCCATTTCTAATAAACAACAACACAGAACAAGCATTTAACACTTAGTTTTTTACAAAGTATACACTTACAGTTTGTTTCATAGTCCATGAATACAGATCAGGCATCACTGCCAATTTCCATGATCTCTTTAGCATAATTGATGTAGTCGTGAAGAAGCCCCATCAGCATAGCAAAGACATATGACATCTTTTACATTATCCAGGGCAGCCTCCTCCTTTAAAACCACTGTTGCATCAGTTTGGG
>NW_015505272.1:176988-190412 GCF_001515645.1 Sinocyclocheilus grahami | reverse complement strand
TCATAATTTATTCACCCCCATGTTGTTCCAAACCCATACAAACTCTGCTAATTTTTGGAACACAAATAAATATATTTAATATTCTCTTAATTTTTGTCCTCTATTGCAAGTCTGGGAGACCAGTATTTTCTTCTGAACAGATATGTTCGCTATGATATAATTTAAGATTTATATAAATATTGGCATGGATTACTTCTACAATAACTCTGTATTTTTGAAGCTTGAAAATAGTGATTATCTAGACTTTCAATGGATTAACAAAAAATGATGAGAGAATTTAAAATATCTTCATTTGTGTTCTAAAGATAGACAAATGTCTCATAGGTTTGGAATGACATGAGGGCAAGTGAATAATTTTTTTGTGTGAACTATTCCTTTAAGAAAGGAAGACCAAGAACGATGACTCTCAAAATCAGACAACTCCAAAGTTGGTTTGAGTTCTACAATGAAAAACACAGACATCAATGGTTTAAATAAAATATGAGCACGTAATTATACTGTTGTTGCATCAAAATGTGAAGTAAACAGGCAGGAGACAACCGAAACATTTATTTTCTAAAAATAACTCACATCAATCTCAAAAGAATGATGCTCTCCTATGTCTCTGGCTTTCAACATCTATCTGAAGATGCTGAGAAAATGGCGGCTTCTCGCACTGGTTGTCGTCGAGATACGTACTCCGATGTTAACTTGACGTGCGTGCTCTCTTTCACGTCCGCGTTCCCAACCCAGCACCGCTGGGTTATTGATCAAGACCAATTTTCAACCCAAAATTGGCTCCTATGTCTCTGGCTTTCAACATCTACAAAAACAAACATTATTTTACTCTTAGTAAAAAAACTTAACAAATTGATAACATGGAATTATGAACTTTACTTGCCTTAACCGTCTTTCTCTCTCTTCTGAAGAAGCTGAGAAAACCGCCTCCTCACACAAGCGGTGTTCAGTGTCGTTAACTCCCGGCACGGGCACCAACGCTCAACATGTCTGGAATATAACATGCAAAACATTACTTTTAACAGTTATCACTTCATCAGCTTCAAAATAAATAGGCTAGTCTTTATTACATAACGCCGTTTCCTTTAGGAAACTACATTCAATTTAACCGCGAATAAGGAGATAACGAATTTAAATGTTTAACCCAACCTTCTGGGCAGTAACCAAACCGCTGGGTCAAAACAACCCAATCACTGGGTTTGTCCGTATTTTACCCAGTATGACATAAGATACTCACTGACGTTATATTAAAAGCACCTCTTCCTTTCAGTAAAAGACTAACGTTATTTCTGAGGCGAAATCCACTATTTTCCAATATAAGCTCTTTTCGGAATATTTCCGCCTTCCATGAAATCTCAAGATACTACCGGACTCAAACAATGAATGATGACTTTACATTTTTAATCTTTACTTACCATACTCCGTCTCGCTTCCAGCTGAAGATGCTGAGAAAATGGCGGCTTCTCGCGCTGGTTGTCGTCGAGATATGTACTCCAATGTTAACTTGACGTGCGTGCTCTCTTTCACGTCCGCGTTCCCAACCCAGCACCGCTGGGTTATTGATCAAGACCAATTTTCAACCCAACGTCCTTACCCTGCGGTCTCAACTCAGCATTTGGGTTGAAAAACCATCCAGCGTTTTTTAGAGCGTTCTATGAAGATGGATGGAGATTCTTTAGAGGGATTCATGAGTGTGGCAAATGCAGCATACAATTTTCTATATATCTATCTATCTATCTACACTAAAAAATGCTGGGTTAAATACAACCCAGCACTGGGTAAAATATGGACAAACCCAGTGATTGGGTTGTTTTCAACCAACAGTTGGTTTAAATGTTTAACCCAACCTTCTGGGCAGTAACCAAACCGCTGGGTCAAAACAAACCAATCGCTGGGTTTGTCCATATTTTACCCAGTGCTGGGTTGTATTTAACCCAGCATTTTTTATCTATCCGTCTGTCTAGCAAAACAAAAGAAGAATGTTCTAAATTGACCCATGCCTTCCACAGACTGTTGCACTTGTGGAAACCAGAGGCAAGTTCACAAAATTTGTAGAATAAAACAATATCTTTAAATCTGTCTGTCAGTCTCTGTCTGACTGTCTGTCATTTCTATTCTTCATCTGTTTGAGAGGATTGTTTAATAACCTACATAACTTGGTTGGCACTCTTTCAGATTCCATTTAGGAAATAAGTACACAGCTGATTTACTGAGTGTCTGTCTATCTGTGCACGTTTGGAATCCAGAAACACATTTTGTTCTGAAGATCAAATAGAAGGGTAGTCAGCCATACTGTACTTATTTATCATATCTCTTCTACTCACACACATTACTCGAGCAGTTCTGGGTTGGTGATGGATCTCGTTAGGCTCTTTAACACCTCAAAAAATGCAAATATTGTAAAATCTTATGTAAATATGACATAAGATACTCACTGACGTTATATTAAAAGCACCTCTTCCTTTCAGTAAAAGACTAACGTTATTTCTGAGGCGAAATCCACTATTTTCCAATATAAGCTCTTTTCGGAATATTTCCGCCTTCCATGAAATCTCAAGATACTACCGGACTCAAACAATGAATGATGACTTTACATTTTTAATCTTTACTTACCATACTCCGTCTCGCTTCCAGCTGAAGATGCTGAGAAAATGGCGGCTTCTCGCGCTGGTTGTCGTCGAGATATGTACTCCAATGTTAACTTGACGTGCGTGCTCTCTTTCACGTCCGCGTTCCCAACCCAGCACCGCTGGGTTATTGATCAAGACCAATTTTCAACCCAAAATTGGGTTAAAACAACCCAACGTCCTTACCCTGCGGTCTCAACCCAGCATTTGGGTTGAAAAAACAATCCAGCATTTTTTAGAGTGTTCTATGAAGATGGATGGAGATTCTTTAGAGGGATTCATGAGTGTGGCAAATGCAGCATACAATTTTCTATATATCTATCTATCTATCTACACTAAAAAATGCTGGGTTAAATACAACCCAGCACTGGGTAAAATATGGACAAACCCAGTGATTAGGTTGTTTTCAACCAACAGTTGGTTTAAATGTTTAACCCAACCTTCTGGGCAGTAACCAAACCGCTGGGTCAAAACAACCCAATCACTGGGTTTGTCCGTATTTTACCCAGTGCTGGGTTGTGTTTAACCCAGCATTTTTTATCTATCCGTCTGTCTAGCAAAACAAAAGAAGAATGTTCTAAATTGACCCATGCCTTCCACAGACTGTTGCACTTGTGGAAACCAGAGGCAAGTTCACAAAATTTGTAGAATAAAACAATATCTTTAAATCTGTCTGTCAGTCTCTGTCTGACTGTCTGTCATTTCTATTCTTCATCTGTTTGAGAGGATTGTTTAATAACCTACATAACTTGGTTGGCACTCTTTCAGATTCCATTTAGGAAATAAGTACACAGCTGATTTACTGAGTGTCTGTCTATCTGTGCACATTTGGAATCCAGAAACACATTTTGTTCTGAAGATCAAATAGAAGGGTAGTCAGCCATACTGTACTTATTTATCATATCTCTTCTACTCACACACATTACTCGAGCAGTTCTGGGTTGGTGATGGATCTCGTTAGGCTCTTTTGTGATGGAAACCCACAGCTGTTTTACCAGCTTGTGAACATTCTATTTGCATTTCTGTTGTATTGTTAAGCCAGGCAAGGACATCTCTCAGTAATCAAGAGGTACAGTATGACAAAATAATCCATGCTGTTGTTCATGTTGTTTTGATAAATGCATCCTTTCTCTTAGATCATCTGTGAAATGAAATCTGTCTCCTCTTGTAAGATATGTCTATTTGACGCTGGGAGGATTCATCCTTGCTATCGTAACAATGGGTCCATACAGCTTATTGCTGTTCTTCAGTGCCATGCTTCTCCTGCTGCTGATCCGCTGTCTACACCCAATGCATATTCATTATTGGACGTTAGGACTGCAGATGTGTTGGCAAACCTGCTGGCACTTGTACATCCAGTACCAGTTATACTGGCTTCAAGAGACACCAGACTTAAGGTATTTCTCAAAAAGTATGAACTGTATGAAAACATCCAATTTGACCCTATTGTGAGCTCTCGTTTTATTTCTAACAGGCTCTTACTGGCCACATCTGCTATCATGTTGATGACCCAGAGGGTTTCATCTCTATCACTTGATCTGCAGGAAGGAACAGTCACTAGTCCCTTTCAAAACAGCAGTCAGGGTCTATCTGTCCTTATACAATTTCTAAGCTACTCGCTTAATTTTCCTGCTCTTCTTGGTGGACCACTTTGCAGTTTCAACACTTTTGTGGAGTCTGTTAGGCAAATGAGTGTGACTTCACAATTGGCTTCATATTTAGGGAGGCTTACATCAAAGATGTTGCAAGTTGTAATTTTGGTGTGGATTAAATATCCTCTCAAGGAGCTCTTAAAATCAATCACATTCACAGTAAACAGCCCTTGCGTTTGTCAAAACATAATATGGATCTGGGTCCTGTCGCTGCTACTTAAGATGAACTATTATGCACACTGGAAGGTCAGTGAGTGTGTTAACAATGCTGCAGGCATGGGTTTCCATGGGTACAGTCGCAGTGGAAAATTATCATGGGATGGGTTTTCTGATGGCAGTCCATGGGTGACTGAAGCATCAAGCCGTCCTTCAGTGTTTGCGCGCCAGTGGAACAGAACCACAGTGGCGTGACTTCGAAGAATGGTCTTCAAAAGGTTCAACAGATCTCCACTGTTTATGACCTTTGGGTTCTCAGCATGGTGGCATGGTCTTCACCCAGGTCAGATTATAGACTTTATCATCTGGGCCATCACCGTGCAGGGAGACTATAAAATACATCACTTCTTGCATCCAAAGCTTACCTCCAAGTGGAGGAAATGGCTCTATGTGTGTCTAAACTGGGCCTTTACTCAACTGACCATTTCATGTGTTGTTGTCTGTGTGGAGCTTCAGAGTTTAGAGTCAGTGAAACTGCTCTGGTCTTCATAAATCGCTGTGTTTCCACTACTGAGTGTTCTGATGATTTTAATCCTGTGAGAAATGACCAGAACCAGTGTAAATTATATAAATGTCATCAAATATAGTAAACATGGAAGCTTTAACATGGACCAGCAAGCACATTTGAGCAGCTATTTAGGGGAGAGCGGGGTGAGTTGAACCAGTTTTTACTTACAGTGTGTTTAAAGTGTAAAGTGTCGAATCTTGGTTCAATCAATACGGAGTTAAACTACGCCATTGATTATGCTACTGAAGTAAAACTGAAAATGTTTACCTCATGCCAAATCATAGGAAGAGAAATTCAATAAGAATGACTTCTTAAAATCAATGTGTGAGCCTTGGGATGGACTGGCCATTCATCCACCTGTGGCTCAAGACACTGGGTTAGACTCCAGCTCCCTGCAACCAAGGACAAAGAGATTTGGATAATAGAATGGATGGATGGAAGACTTTCTAAAGGTTTTATTTAAAACAGTTCACAACTTTGAAGGTTTAAAAAAATAAATATTTTTTTAAAGTTTTCAGAACAAAATAAAAAATGTTTGATAAAAAAATATAATGTAGAATTACAGTAAAATAATTTTAAAATAATCTTTATAATCATAAGCCATGAGCCACTGGATTTATTATTTATATTTATTTAAATTACCCTAATCTTACCATTTTAACAAACTTGTATCATCTAGCAGTTTAGGGCTAACATCATGCTAACAGTATAGCCACATGTTATAACTTACTAAAGCACAGGTGTGATATTTTTTTTCAGATTTGTCTGTAATTGTTCAGACACAAGAAACATGCATCCTTGAACAAAAAAAAAATCTGAACATTTTGACCTTTTTACCTATGCCAAATCACAGGAAGAGAAATTCAATAAGAATGACTTCTTAAAATCTATGTGTGAGCCTTGTGATGGACTGGCCATTCATACAGGGAGTTTCCCCACCTGTATGCATGCATCCTTGAACATAAAAAAAATCACTTTGAACAACAAAATCCTGTTTTTTTACTTGTAGTTACCAATTATTCCATGGTCCTCTCTCCATTACAGGGTGAGTAAAATGGATAACTCTTCATATATTTGTGGTCTCATCTCCAATTTTGTTTAAGGTTGCCTAGAAACAAGGGGTGGCTCAACTTCCCCACAGGCTCAGATCACCCCACTCTCCCCCAACCTATGTATTCCCTGTTTTCAACTGATTAAACATTCTTCTGTATATTTTAGTTGATTTATATAAATATTAAACATGTATCAGACAATTCCATACTCAGTTAATTCAGAAGGTTTTCTGATAGTGATTCTGGGTATAACATCAGCTCCTTTGATACCCGTCATAAAAGTGAGCAAACATGAATATAAAATACAATAATATAAACTCTAACAAAAATTTGTTTAACTTAATCTCTTTTTTACGGTTCTTCTATAATTCTGTGGTGCTAATTATTATTGTACCATTTTTTTTTAGGGATGCACCGATATGAAAATTTTGGCCGATACCGATAATCGATTATTCTTTATTTTTGAAAGCCGATAACCGATATGTTGGCCGATAAATCTATATCCAAATTGTTATATACTTTTTGAGAGCCTGATTACAAAAAAGGTCTCATCATTAAACGCCACATCCCAAACACTTCAACATAAGCAGCCTAGTTTGAACGGTGTACGTTTAAACAATATTTTTACTCTCCCATTACCAAATTTTGTCATAAAAAAGTCTTACAAATAAATAAGATAATGCATAAATAATGCAAACAAGTCACAGGACATCATTACACGTGTAAAGATTCAAAATGAATGCGCCATAGATCAATATAACGGAATAGCCTCTGCACGGACAATAATTAAATGATTTTATTTACTAAACCATATTGTTGAATAAGAGAATAAGAGAAAAATACAAGTGGTTGTTGTTATTAATAATATATCAATGATTTTGAAAAAGTAACAAATTAATTTTAAATAGCTAAACAGCAGCCGTTGAGCTGCGCGTGCTGAAGCCGAAGAGCTGAATGAACACGGTAAACTGAAGCGTTTTGCTGGCAGCTTATTTAACTCAAGGAAATGCATCCTGAGATTAATATTAATACAACATAAACATAATATTACAACTTATATATGTTCAAAATGATGCAGTTATTGCGTGCTGTAGTCAGAATGTGTGATCCTGTTGTGGATGCGCTCTTCCCATAACAACGCGCTGAAACACGGCAACTAAACCCAAAGAATTCACAACGTTTTATTATAATAATGTTCTCATTAGAATGTTATATACACGACATTCCCAATCATAGTTATTAATGTTGTGCACTGCTGTTTGAGCTGCGTGTGCTGAGCTAAAGATGATCACCGGTAAACTGAAGCGCTCTTTTAACTTAACCAAACGCATTCTATATGAGATAAATCAGATATACATCAAATAAACACAATATTACAATGTACAATTGCACAAAAGGCTGCAAACGAACAGTGCGCATCTGAAGTGTCTCTGAAGGAAATAATGCATTATTTATCGGCTTTAAGATATCGGCCAAATTTTCTTATCAGGCCGATACCGATAACAGAAAAAATGAGCCGATATGGGCCGATACCGATATGGTGGCCGATATATCGTGCATCCCTATGACAAAATAATCCATGCTGTTGTTCATGTTGTTTTGATAAATGCATCCTTTCTCTTAGATCATCTGTGAAATGAAATTTGTCTCCGCTTGTAAGGTATGTCTATTTGACACTGGGAGGATTCATCCTTGCTATCGTAACAATGGGTCCATACAGCTTATTGCTGTTCTTCAGTGCCATGCTTCTCCTGCTGCTGATCCGCTGTCTACACCCAATGCATATTCATTATTGGACGTTAGGACTGCAGATGTGTTGGCAAACCTGCTGGCACTTGTACAGCCAGTACCAGTTATACTGGCTTCAAGAGACACCAAACTTCAGGTATTTCTCAAAAAGTATGAACTGTATGAAAACATCCAATTTGACCCTATTGTGAGCTCTCGTTTTATTTCTAACAGGCTCTTACTGGCCACATCTGCTATCATGTTGATGACCCAGAGGGTTTCATCTCTATCACTTGATCTGCAGGAAGGAACAGTCACTAGTCCCTTTCAAAACAGCAGTCGGGGTCTATCTGTCCTTATACCATTTCTAAGCTACTCGCTTAATTTTCCTGCTCTTCTTGGTGGACCACTTTGCAGTTTCAACACTTTTGTGGAGTCTGTTAGGCAAATGAGTGTGACTTCACCATTGGCTTCATATTTGGGGAGGCTTACATCAAAGATGTTGCAAGTTGGATTTCTAGTCGTGTCCTCTTTTGGAAGACCAAACAGTTTCGCTTTCACAACGAAACACAGCGTCACACACGGCGGCAGCCTAGAGTGAGCGGAGGCCGGTGGCTAGAGTGAGGAACAGACGGCGGGCTGAGTGAGAGGAGGCGATCCACAGCGCGAAGTTAATGTATTTCCTCAGCAACCAGCACAGATCAGCTCCAGGCATGATGAAGTGGATATCAAATCAATCACATTCACAGTAAACAGCCCTTGCGTTTGTCAAAACATAATATGGATCTGGGTCCTGTCGCTGCTACTTAAGATGAACTATTATGCACACTGGAAGGTCAGTGAGTGTGTTAACAATGCTGCAGGCATGGGTTTCCATGGGTACAGTCGCAGTGGAAAATTATCATGGGATGGGTTTTCTGATGGCAGTCCATGGGTGACTGAAGCATCAAGCCGTCCTTCAGTGTTTGCGCGCCAGTGGAACAGAACCACAGTGGCGTGACTTCGAAGAATGGTCTTCAAAAGGTTCAACAGATCTCCACTGTTTATGACCTTTGGGTTCTCAGCAAGTAACACTCCAAAGAGAAAGGAAAAATTTTAATCGCATCATATGACCCCTTTAAATGAACTAATATCTTTAAAGGGATAGTTTGCCAAAAATCTCTCATCATGTCCTATCCAGTTTCATTTAAATTCTTCCATAGAACAAATGAACAATGAAAGAAAACCACTTACGCTTTTTTCTTGCTTTTTTGGAGCTTGGCACCATTTACTACAACTTTGTAGTAAGATATTCTGCTTTTTCCATACAGTGTGTCAGTATCTGTCCATCATGTTTCAGAGAAGAAAGAATGACGTAAGAGTAAGTGATGACAATTTTGCTTTGTTTAACCAACACACAAAACCTTTACATTCAATAGTTAAGAGACGTGTATAAACAAGTTAAAATATATATATTTATTGTATGAAACCTGCATACTGTATGAAAGTGCGCATCCTGCATCTCTTACTGTAGTTATACTGCCATCCAGGGCCGCATTAAGACCACACTGGGCCCCGGGGCTATTACTTACTGCAGGGCCTCCCATCACAATAATGATATATATATATATATATATATATACAATATATATATAAATATAATTTATCCCATATCAAAATTCTTGATGCACTGAAATTTTATAATTTTTGTTACCAATTTCAGTATCACAAAAAAATAATACTAGCCTAAGTAAAAATAAGCGTACTGAAGACAAGTAAACAGTCACAAATTAGGCTACAACAGAACAAAGATCATAAAAAATCGGCCTACTTGAAAAACTTAAAGCACTGAATAATAAATATAATATTGTATAAAGAAAATGTGCAAATATACTGAATAGTCTTCACTGTATAAATTCAAAATCCAAAGAGATATTCTTTATAAAAGTTAAGAGTCAACCACGCCTACCTAAAATGCCTCGTTCTAACACACCCCCACATGTCTACGTCACGATGTGGGAAGCTCGCTCAAGCCGGCCGCCGCTCACTCTAGCCGCTGGCCTCTGCTAACTCTAGACGCTGTGTTTCGTTGTGAAAGCGAAACTACTTTGTTTGGCCTTTGTTTGGGGGGCGTGGTCAGTAGCCCCTCACTGCAGAACACAAGATCCACTCCCCCTGGATCTTGTGTTTTGCAGTGAGGACTGCGTGGTGACTTAAGCGATCGGCGCTCCAGTCAATCTACTCCACAGCCAATCACGGGCCCCCCTCCTTGCTCGGGCCCCAATGGTTAATACGGCCCTGCTGCCATCTAGTGATGGGACAGTGAGATAATCTCTGAGTATCCTACGTTTACGCATGTGGGTGATTCTATAATTGCAGGTACATTTGGTGTCCGAAGTCATTATTTTTTCAGGTTTTTTTCAAATGGTTATATTTTTAATCATTTTAATAATTTGTTACTTATTATGGATTACAAGATGTTACAGTCAATAACAATATAATAATTTGTGTAAAAAGAGATGATTTCTTGTTGTCCGAATTAGTCAGTGCATTTTTTCCATCATGTATCATTGTGTAATCAAAATATTTTACTGTACTTTTCTTTTTGTAATATTTCATTCACTTTATTTATAAAAGCCTTAAATACTAATTTACTTAATTCCACAACATTAAATTGTTTAAAAATAACTTTTTTCTTATAAAAAGGTTTGTCCATAAATCTTGCTCTGTTATTCTGTTACCGTACCATATTTTGCCTTTAAATTGGTGGAATTATCTCCCACAGCTATGTACAATACAGGAAATGATGCCACTTTCCCTCACTGATAAGATCTGAAGCACTAAAAAGTCTGTGTACTCTCTCTGAGAACATATTTTAATCTAAAAAATTCTTATACCAAGAGTTATTTTCAAGAACATCAACACTGTTAACACAATATCAAAAGGAAAAAAAAAAGGTATTACTGATCACACATTGGGTTATTGAAAGGTCTTTAATCATGATTTCATTAGTGCCATGTGCTCTTAGCATTTATGCTAGCAAGTGGAGTATTTGGCAAAAATAAAATATAATTGTCAATTCTGTTACCGTCAAACTCTGTTACTAAGGTTACAATGCTGAATAACAATGCTGACAATAGTGTAACAGAATTGACAGTCCACCGGATAATTCTGTCAATTCAGTTACTTTACAATTCTGTTACTTAAAGGGTCAACTCCGTTTACAAACTATTTTCACACAAAAAACAATACAATTGTTATTTAAAATCTCATAAACATTATTGAGATATTATGCACCCTTATAATATTTCAAAAACATTTTTTTTTTTTACTGGATATTGTATAGAATACATTTTCTGATTAAACATATTTTCTCCAAGTGGACAATTCTGTGTAGACACACATTTTATTTTATCATTATAAATATAATTTATTTTTAAGGTATGCATATAGGTGAAATATGATCTCAGTTCAGAATGTAAGGACTGTTTGTCTAATGATACAAGAAGGTTTTTTCCTTTTATGATTTACTGTTATTTCTACACGTTGCCTAATTTGTCCGTAACAGAGTTGACAAACAATGCCATAAATACATCTGTTTTTTCATTAGAAGTAAAAAAAGGAAGTAACTTGTGTTTGGCAAGCACTGAATCATTAAAATTGAATATGTTTTCAATAAGACACTGGAAAGAATTTGTTAGTGGACAGTTTTTTTTCTTAACTTTATGAAATGACAAATGCATCTCCAATTATAGAATCACCCATGTACAATACAAGCTGATGATAATCACTGGACTCACAAATTATTTTCGACAATTCTCAGTGTAAACGGCCACTGTGTGTTTTTGGAGTGCTCCGGTTGACTACATTATAGGTAACGTGCCAGTGTTTGGTGGTGCTTACTAGACTATAATTTTAAATTTTACAGGAAAATGTTTCAGATGTGAAAAGAGCTTTTCAAATGCCTCAAATAGGCCTATATAAAAAAACAAGTGGCTGTCAACAATATAATTCTTGCATGTAATTAAAGTTCTGAACAAATGTCTGAACCAATGACCTTTATTCCACTCACAGATGCCATTCAGAAATAAATCCGATCTGATTGACCTAAAAATTATTTTTCTACTGCTAACAAATTTATTGCAACTCAAAGGGAACATTCAAATAAATAGTAGTTCCCCGATTGTCGCTTGCAATTAAGGCACAGTCTTGTCATCACCACAAATTCAGACACACTGCACATAAACACGCAAATCCATCTCTGCAAACTATGACATGACTTACACAATAAACCAAAGTAAAACACAGCCGTTTATCTTTGGTACATGTTTTTGGGGAAGTTCTAACAGACTGAAATGCCATTACATTAAATAACAGGATTCCACCATATATGGCACATTTATAACAGAAACAAATTGTTTGACAATATAAGTAAATTAATAAAATCGTCAGATGTGATATAAACGGTCTATAGTGTGTCTGTTTGTTACTTTCTTGGAGCCACTGTATGTAGCTTCTATGCACATGTAATTTGTAGTACCTGCCATGAACACAAACATAAAAATCAGATTATTTATATTGCTTTCAGATACTGTAAAAGTGTCATACATGAATGCTTGTTCTGTAAGTGATTAAATAATAAGCAGCTGCATCTGCACTCTGCAGTGCTTCTTTAATTATTTCTAAGGGCAGAAAAACGTTCTGAATGACATTTCTTGTCATTGTCTGCAAACTTTTAGTGGCTTGAAAAGTGGCTACAATGGTGTCTCAGTCTTAACTAAGATCTCTCTGTCTGGAAGTTATAGGCTGAGAGGTTGAGATAATAAAATGCCTATTGCTTTTTTGAAAAGTAAAAACATTAATAATAATAATATGACTTTAAATAAACAAAGTTCATAATATAACAAAAGTAAAACACTGGAATATTATCTTAAGTGGCTTTTAAACATCTGCACAGTCCGCTTTTAGTATTGGATGATCTGTAGTCTCAGACTCAGTGCATGAATTTGATAGTTTGAGTTTTTTCTTCTTCACCAGCCTGTCAACAAGCACCACGAAAACCCCTGACAGGACAAGGCAGAGGCCAGATAAGTAGAAACTAGCACTGAAGTCATGAGTCCAGTCCACCAGCCAGCCTGTGACACAGATACACAAAAGAAACATGAGACGGCTGACACAGACAAAGACAAAACCTGCTGTTAGCGGTGTCTGTATCCTCCCCACTAAAGCACCATCATAAAATTGAGCCATACTCAGTCTTTTAGGAATAAAAGTTGACAAAAAAATTGACAAAACTTTTTCTAGTCCAAAAAAAAAAGTTGTTTTTAAAAGTAAGCTGCAAAAAATGTGTTTCAGTTTCGCAACATTATATCCTTCATGACATAATAGAGATTAATGACGGTCAACATGCTCATCATGGTGTAGTCAAAGTAAGGAAATAGGAGAATGTACTATTTAACTAATTTAACTTTAACATTGTTTTTGGGTCTAAAAGAGTATGCAGCAAAATGTTCAAACAGACGTTAACATGAACATTCACATTTTATCAACATTTGTCAAAAATGTACCTACTACACAATGCAAAATGACAATTTGCAAAAAAACTAAATCGAAGTATGTGTGTTTAAACAGTCAAATTATGAAAATATAAAAGCGGACGACTATT
>NW_015505272.1:176483-176978 GCF_001515645.1 Sinocyclocheilus grahami | reverse complement strand
GACAAAACCTGCTGTTAGCGGTGTCTGTATCCTCCCCACTAAAGCGCCATCATAAAATTGAGCCATACTCAGTCTTTTAGGAATAAAAGAACTCAAAATAATATTTAAAAAAATTGACAAAACTTTTTCTAGTCCAAAAAAAAAAGTTGTTTTTAAAAGTAAGCTGCAAAAAATGCGTTTCAGTTTCGCAACATTATATCCTTCATGACATAATAGAGATTAATGACGGTCAACATGCTCATCATGGTGTAGTCAAAGTAAGGAAATAGGAGAATGTACTATTTAACTAATTTAACTTTAACATGGTTTTTGGGTCTAAAAGAGTATGCAGCAAAATGTTCAAACAGACGTTAACATGAACATTCACATTTTATCAACATTTGTCAAAAATGTACCTACTACACAATGCAAAATGACAATTTGCAAAAAAACTAAATCGAAGAATGTGTCTGTTTAAACAGTCAAATTATGAAAATATAAAAGCGGACGACTATT
>NW_015505272.1:120436-174784 GCF_001515645.1 Sinocyclocheilus grahami | reverse complement strand
GTTATTGAAAAAAATTATATCGCGATACATATTGATATTGAATTAGTGTCCAGCCCTACCTATATGTAGTTACATCTGTAATTAATTTCTGCAACTACATTTATAATTAGTGTTGACCCATCCCTTACACCTAAACCCACTGTTTAACCTACCCATACCACTAAACCTGTCTCTAACCTTACCTGTATCCCACCTCAATAGCAGCAAAAGTGTTTTGCAATATAATATGACCACAATAAGTACATTGTACGTACTTTTTTGATTTAAGTACATAGTAGTTAAGGCCACCTAATATAAAGTGTGACCCTAAATTTAGCCATGCATCATGAAATTTGCTCACAATTTGGTTTGAATTAGTTTAATAGATTATTAATTATTATTATTATATTATTATACAAATATATATATATATATTTAAACAGAAATATGCAGAACGTGCTTATAAACAGAATGTTATCGTCCATTGCTGTGGACACTAATATAGTTATTGTTATAGCTATTATCTTTATAGTTAGCGCTCTTGGAGTGAACCCACCTTTAGTCTGACATACATGACAGTTAATGACACACACTGACCTGCAGCAGGTGGACCCACAAATCCTCCAGAGCTCCGTAACAGCATGAAGAGCCCTAGAGCGCTGTCAAAGCCCTCCAGTCCAACAATATCCACAATAGTCGTCACATGGATGGCCACCACGCAGCCGAACAGGAAGCCATAGAGTGAGACAAAGACCAGGATACTCCAGTAGCTCTGTGCAATGGGAAGCAGAAGCAGCACCACCCCCAGCGCAGTGACCACCATGGTCAGCAGCGGCAGGTTTCTCACAAGCCGCAGGTTAGCCAGCCACCCGCATGCTAGTCTGCCCAGCAGGTCTGCCAATGCCAGCACTGACAGAACCGAGGCCGCCCAGTACTGCTCCATGCCCAAACTGCTGGCATAGGGTACCAGAAACAGAGGTGGGATGAAGAAACCCGTCGCCGCCAAGATGGCAAACACAATATATAGCAGCAGCTCAGGCCTCTGCAGAAGGGACCACTGGAAAGTGCCTTTTTTTGATGTCCTGCTTTCTTCCAGCACCGGTTTGTCTTGGATGGAGGTTTGTGCAGCTGGGAGGGGTTTCATCAGAGCACCACACACACACAGATTCAGCTGAAGACCACCGATAATGAGTAGAGCCCCCTGCCAAGAATAGCTGTCGATAAGCCACTGGAAAAATGGGCTGAATCCCATTGCAAAGACACACTCTCCAGAACTAGCAATCGCATAGGCAATGGGACGCCAGCGTCTGAAATAATGGCTGACCATGCTGTTAGCTGGTATCCAAGAAAATGAAATGCCAAGTCCTAGATCACAAAAAATAAAACACACTGAGGTCAAATTATCACTAGACAAATAGGAAAGACTAGGAGTGCCACCAAATGAAGGAATCAATAATCAAAGTATTAATTAAAAACTAAAAATGAGCACTACCAATAAAAAGTTTGGAGTTGGTATGATTTTTTATGTTTTTGAAAGAAGTATCTTATGATCACCACGGCTGCATTTATTTGATCAAAATACAGTAAAACAATAATATTGTAATTTTGTAATTATGTAATATGTAATCATTTGTGATATATTTTAAAATAATTTATTTCTGTCCTGCCATAGTTGAATTTTCAGCAGTCATAACTACAGTCATCAGTGTCAAGTGATTGTACCAGTCAAAATATTTTGAACATTAAGATTTTTAATGTTTTTTAAAGAAGTCTCTTCTGCTCACCAAGCCTGCATTTATTTGATCCAAAGAACAGCAAAAACAGTAAAATGTTGAAATATTTTTACTATTTAAAATAACTGTTTTCTATTTGAATATATTTTAAAATATAATTTATTCCTGTGATTTCAAAGCTGAATTTTTAGCATCATTACTCCAGTCACATGATCCTTCAGAAATCACTCTAATATTCTGATTTGCTGCTCAAAACACATTTATTATTATTATTATGTTGAAAACAGCAGAGAATATTTTTTTCAGGTTTCTTTGATGAATAGAAAGTTCAAAAGAACAGCATTTATCTGAAATAGAAATTTTTTGTAACATTATAAATTTCCTTATCATCACTTTTTATCAATTTAAAGCATCCTTGCTAAATAAAAGTATTAATTTCTATAATTTCTTTCCCACACACACACACACACACAAAAACTGACTCCAAGCTTTTGAATGGTATAGTGTATAATGTTACAAAAGCTTTTTATTTCAGATAAATGCTGATCTTTGGATCTTTCTATTCATCAAAGAATCCTGAAAAAAAAATTACTCAACTGTTTTAAATATTGATAATAATAAAAATAAATGTTTCTTGAGCAGCAAATCAGCATATTAGAATGATTTCTGAAGGATGTGACACTGAAGATTTGAGTAATGATGCTGAAAATTTAGCTTTGATCACAGGAATAAATTATATTTTAAAATATATTCAAATAGAAAGCAGTTATTTCAAATAGTAAAAATATTTCACAATATTACTGCTTTGCTGTATTTTGGATCAAATAAATGCAGGCTTGGTGAGCAGAAGATAATTCTTCAAAAACATTAAAAATCTTACTGTTCACAAACTTTTGACTGGTAGTTTATATATATATATATATATATATATATATACATATATACACACACACACACACACACACACTGTATATAAAAACATAAATTAATATAACAATATGATGCCATGTTACTTTCAAAGTATAAGATTTTCATGCCCATGTATTACAAAAAAATCTTGTATTAGTTAAAAAGGGAATTGTGTTCTGCAATTCAGTATTGCATAATTATTGAAAACTTAACTTACCTTGGAGTACACCAATAGACAGATACATCCAAGGCAGGCTGAGGTCCAAAGAGGCCATAATCATTCCCGAGGTAGCCAGAAGCCCTCCGATCATGATAACAGCGCGCTGGGACAGGCGCATACTGAGAGCACTGGCCAGAGGAGCTAAACAGATGAGAAACACACGTCTCACTATGCAGGGCTGGTGTCAGTTTCAGACAATTTGTTATACCTGTTCTGAGAGTATTTATATAATTTCTGTTGATAACAATAAGGAAAAGTACATAAAAGCATTCCTCACCTCCTAAATGAAACACAGCAATAGTGCTTGAGGTCACCCATGAGGTAGTACTGTTAAGGACATCATAGTGACTTTGGATTTCAAGGAAAAACAGACCAAAGTTTTTAAAAACAGCAGCGGTGAGGCCCATGATGAAGAAGGCCGAGGTGACCACGACCCAGCCATAGCCGCCATCCGGTGGGTCGCTCAAGCACCTCTCCATGCCGAGTCCGCCAGTCGGCTCTCTCACCTTCTGTAAAATATCATCGCAGATTTTCAACATTAGGGTATGTAACCTTTTACCAGTGTTATTTTAGTATCATTTATGCACTGCTATAGTGTTTATTCATATTTTGAATGAGCTTTTATCTATATATTTTCTGTTTAATTTTATAGTTTTAATAATCTCATGTGCTTGTGTAGCTTTCATTTAGTTATTTTTAATATTAACACTTCTGTTTAGCTTTAATATACTTATATTTTACATCTTGTTTTTGGAATTTAACCACTGATCTATAAATCTCTATTACAGATCAGTGACTTCATTTAAAATTCACTTAAATTAGATTTATTTTGGATTGTTGCCAAGGCAACATTTAAAGTTTTTTTTATTTCTTTCATTTCAGCTTTATTTCGATTACCAAAATGATTTTTAATAGGTTTAGTTAACAATAACAACACTGACCTATACACCACCATTCAAATTTGGGGCTGGTGAGATTTTTTTTTATACATTTTGATTGCTGCTTAATATTTTTTTTGTAGAAACTTTGATACATTTTTGTTTTTCAGAATTATTTGATGAATAGAAAGTAAAAAAAAAAAAGCATTTAAATATTTCGTAACATTACACATTTCTTTACCATCACTTTCAAACTATTTAATGCAACCTTGCTGAAAAATTTACTAATTTTTCTTTTTTTTTTTTTTATAAATTGTACTGATCCCAAACCTTTTGAATGGTTATGTATATACACAATATTGTATCTAAAATGTTTCAACAAAATACTGAAATTATTTTTTTTAGAATGTCATAATTTAGAATCTTTTTTTTGTACCTTTGGTAGTTGAAATCAAGATGAAAAACCATTTGCAATGCATCTGCGTCAGCACCTGTTCAGCCTGTTTCACATCTTACTATGCAAATTAGCATTGTGACCAAAAAACAACAACAAAAAAAGTCCAACATTTGAAGATTGCATAAAACTGTTTTCAATAACCAAAACTATTCTAGCTGCTAAACACTTATTCAAAACCTATCAGCTCTTCGAAAACAGCACTAAGAAGCACAAGCAGTAACCAAGACGACAGATCTAACTGGAACAACTGCTGACAATGGAAATATGTAGCAAGTGCCAGAAATCATAAGATCTTGTGCGTCAACAGCATGACCCACAAATGCCTGCTCCATTGCCCAGTCCTGCCTGATGTGATCATGGACTAAGCCAGTCCTTCACTGCCATTGACGTTACACCACTAGCAGCAGACAAACATACTCATGTTTCAACATAGTTCATGACAGCTTTGTCCTTGACTTTTTTTGACTCTCACCCATAATACAGCTTGATGTATTAAAGAAGCTATCAAGCCGTCAGCAGCCTACAAACACATATAGAACCACGTGATGTCCAAATAAAAGGTTACTTAATATCATTCAATTGAATCCATTCATGAGGTAGGAATGTGACCATTTTCACCTTTCAAAACAACTTGCTTCCCTGCTGACAGAATCGGAGTCTCATCTTTTAATCCACTCAGTTCTATTACTGTATGGATCTGTGTTAATGCAGACTCTGACAGTATCTATAGGTTTGGGTGTAAAGAGTAAATACAGGCACGCCTGAGGTTTAAAGGCAAAAGTTCCATGTTTCATCATGTGTCTGCTCTGCACTATTGTTGCATACATCCAACCTGTCAGGCACCTGTCTGCATCAGCATCTAGTTGTTGCATGCTGAATCACTGTCTTCTATCCAGTTGTGTTTAGCAATTCCATTGTTTATAAAGAACAATTACGTAACATTGGCAGAAAAATTACATTTATATGAATTAAACCAGGCAGGCAATAAACTGTTTAATTAGCCTATGTTTAATAAAGTGCAGTAATTTTCAGTTTAGAGCATAACTGCCCATTTTCATTGTTAAATCACTTAATTACAATTTATTTTGTATTTACAAGTGCACTGGAATTACACAGCACTGTCGAAAATCACAGGAAATAAAATGTAATCATAAGTTCCATTAAATATTACAGGACGCAATTAACTTCATTCAAAATTACAATAATTTGATATTTTTGCTATAGCTGTTGGGTAAACAAGTGGATACAATAAAACCACACTGACATATTCATCGTTATTTAAGTTTTAGGTCCATATAGTTTATTTACAATTTTAATTATTTTAGTAGCCTACATCAAGGTAAACAATGAAACATGTTTCCTTGGCATTTTTAAGTTTTTTTTAGCTATAATAACCCTAAGACTCTCTCTTAGCTCTATAATGAAGGTAGATTTTATCTGAAAGACTGAATGTTGTTCTCAGGAATATCAAGGAAGTGTATACTGGTGTGCTATTATATACATAAACGAACATTTAAAAATAAACCCAAATATTCATTGGACTAAAACGTGTGGCAACAAACCCGGTTCCCTATATATTCTGCATATTGTTTACTGCATTGTTTATCATATGCCACAGTGTTTGTGGCATATGATAAACCGGCTGCTTTTCTGCTAGAGAATTCTCTATCAAGGATTAATGATGCACGTGCTTCCGGTAAATAAAATACTGCTCTACATCTATGTTAGGGAAATTACTTACGCCAGCGGTGCGACCAGCCTGTTCTCTTGTCCTGTCCTCGGTCAGGTCCTCCTAATGTTGTTCATCTCAGGATGCAGCGCAACATTTGAAGCAGTGTGATGAGTCCGCTGATAAAAGCTCTATTTATAAACTCGCAAGACGCTGGCCACACCCCGTCCGACCTCTTGCCCAACGCGCTTCCTTATGGCAAGCCGGATGTACATTTATTCCTTTAACGCTAAGCTTCTAAAAAGTCGCGTGTATGGTAGTCTCAGGACTGGCTCACTGCGACACTGACACCAGTATTTTAACGATTCATAAAATATTAATCACAGTCGGGCCCTGCTATTGAGATGAATTTTGCTATTGGAGTCATGATTTATGGTAGCATTAAAGCACTCCGTGAGTGTATTAGCACATATGTTGTTTGCTTTTGGAATCTGATAGTGTATCTGAAAGTGATTGGACCCAGAAATGGTGGACTTAACAAGAAGATTAATTAGCAACAAATCAGTTAATTCCCTATGGACAAGCCCAAAGATGGATAAAAAGGTGCACAGGAAACAAAAACCTTAAAAAAAAATATACGACCAGGCACGTGCACATATAGACATAAAAGGGGGCTTGAGCACCTGCCCTTTTTTTTTGTTGATAAATGAATATATGTATAGCTATATGCGCGCGCGTGTGTGTTTCTGTTTGCGCACAGCTTTCCTTGTCAAACTAATAAAAAAATCCAAATATCAGGTCGGGTTGGGAAATGTTGAGACTGTTGAGTTGCCATTGATTGGCACATGCGCATCAGGCAGAGAGCCGCAGAAGTGAAGCCCACCCTCCCTTTCCAGTTGTGTTTGTCTTGGTGTGGAGGTGAGTGGTGATGAACAACAGACTAAGCTACCTGTGCCTCGAATTTACAGCTAATTACCCAAAAGACAAAAGGCAATTATAGTTAATTTGTCTTGCTAACATCCATGACTCATGAGAGCTACATGATTCAGTTCACTGCATGATTCAGTTTATTAAAATGCATTTAGAATGATCACAAAATAGTTATATCATTTCATATAGTTAATCAGTATCATGCGAAGAGTGACGTTTTTTCCACCAAAAAGCAGCATGATTACAAATGTGATATTGATTTTATACAGCAGTTCAATAAACAAGAATTTAATATTAAGATACTTACGTTTTAGACACAATATTAGCTGTTTTTGCTCTATTTCGCCAACAAATATAATTCCAATTTGCATCTCTGAGCAACATGACAGTGTTTTGTTCCTGAATGAATAAACCGTTTAAATGATTCGGTTCAGTCGCAATGACTCACTTATTAACAGTGACTTGCTGCCACCTACTGGCGGTTTTAATTTCACATTTCACTTTTCTTTTTTTATAATTTCAAATATCAGTATTCAACGTTTTATGTTTAAAATATCAAAATGATATGAATGCATTTGTAACTGCAGGTTAAATACATTCATGTCCTGCATTAAACAGTGTGTAAATGCATCTAAATGCCCCTTAATGCAGCTTCTGTGTTTTCTCTGCATTGCAAAGATGGATTTAGTCAATACTGATTTAATTTAAAAGGTAAAAATCTATTTAAACTTATTGGAAAATATTAATTTCTCTCACTGCTGTGAACTGATCACCACACAGAATATGAAGAATATCAAACATTTTAGTAGTCAGCTGTTCACAGCAGTCCTTACAGCACAATAATACACTCAGCAAAATATAATCTAATTATCGATATCAATAAAATCCCAGAAAATATTGAGATATATTTTTTGTCAATATCGCACACCCCTAATATATTTAACGTTTTGATTACACAGATGCCGATTCGCACGGGACTGATATTATCACAGGACCTCGGTGTTCGGCAAAATATGGTAGGTCATTTGAGGGGAATTTTTACTTTACAAATTACAGACATGGCCGATTCACACGGGATTAAGATCACAGACAACCTCTGGATTTATTACAAATGACTAGAGGTCATCAGGTAATACTAATCCTGTGCGAATAGGGCTTAAGACAGATTTCTCCAATCTCCATTATGATATTTTATGTTTTCTGAGCCCCATTCTGGATCAAATCCAAAGATCAGTGTTTTTGTCTTGGTATCTCTGTTTGTGTTTTTATATTCACTGCCATTACTTTGTCCCACTAATGGCCATAAACATGGCATATGAGTGGAAAAGTCTTGTGAATGTAAAAGATGAATACTAGGTTATTGATTTTAAGCAATAAAAGGCTTGCCATATTTCATTCTCTCAGGCATATTTTTCTTCTAATGACCGATTTCACTGATGTATACCACCTTATTAATATGGAAAATGATGATGGATGTTCATCTAACTGTCCTAACCTACTCAATAAATCCTTTAACAATGTTGTAATATAAATTCCACACCCATTTCTTTTAAACATCAGCTGGTTGCGTAAGAGACTCAAACTGTGAATTAACCTCCTGCCCGATTTCACATTCATGTAAACATGTTCAAGATGTTACAAACATGTGCAAAAAATAAAAAAAAATGGGTGTTTAATAGTAACTGGCATTATAATTCAACTCAAGGTTTTTGATTTTATTAGCAAAGCTAATTCTGAGGTGCAAATGGATTCACATACGAGTCATTCCATGTCTAAGCAATTCAAAATAAGACACAATGTGAATGCCAAAATGATATTTCGCCAACAAATATAATTCCAATTTGCATCTCTGAGCAACATGACAGTGTTTTGTTCCTGAATGAATAAACCGTTTAAATGATTCGGTTCAGTCGCAATGACTCACTTATTAACAGTGACTTGCTGCCACCTACTGGCGGTTTTAATTTCACATTTCACTTTTCTTTTTTTATAATTTCAAATATCAGTATTCAACGTTTTATGTTTAAAATATCAAAATGATATGAATGCATTTGTAACTGCAGGTTAAATACATTCATGTCCTGCATTAAACAGTGTGTAAATGCATCTAAATGCCCCTTAATGCAGCTTCTGTGTTTTCTCTGCATTGCAAAGATGGATTTAGTCAATACTGATTTAATTTAAAAGGTAAAAATCTATTTAAACTTATTGGAAAATATTAATTTCTCTCACTGCTGTGAACTGATCACCACACAGAATATGAAGAATATCAAACATTTTAGTAGTCAGCTGTTCACAGCAGTCCTTACAGCACAATAATACACTCAGCAAAATATAATCTAATTATCGATATCAATAAAATCCCAGAAAATATTGAGATATATTTTTTGTCAATATCGCACACCCCTAATATATTTAACGTTTTGATTAGAAAAAAAATTGAACATTCCATGGGACTGATATTATCACAGGACCTCGGTGTTCGGCAAAATATGGTAGGTCATTTGAGGGGAATTTTTACTTTACAAATTACAGACATGGCCGATTCACACGGGATTAAGATCACAGACAACCTCTGGATTTATTACAAATGACTAGAGGTCATCAGGTAATACTAATCCTGTGCGAATAGGGCTTAAGACAGATTTCTCCAATCTCCATTATGATATTTTATGTTTTCTGAGACCCATTCTGGATCAAATCCAAAGATCAGTGTTTTTGTCTTGGTATCTCTGTTTGTGTTTTTATATTCACTGCCATTACTTTGTCCCACTAATGGCCATAAACATGGCATATGAGTGGAAAAGTCTTGTGAATGTAAAAGATGAATACTAGGTTATTGATTTTAAGCAATAAAAGGCTTGCCATATTTCATTCTCTCAGGCATATTTTTCTTCTAATGACCGATTTCACTGATGTATACCACCTTATTAATATGGAAAATGATGATGGATGTTCATCTAACTGTCCTAACCTACTCAATAAATCCTTTAACAATGTTGTAATATAAATTCCACACCCATTTCTTTTAAACATCAGCTGGTTGCGTAAGAGACTCAAACTGTGAATTAACCTCCTGCCCGATTTCACATTCATGTAAACATGTTCAAGATGTTACAAACATGTGCAAAAAATAAAAAAAATGGGTGTTTAATAGTAACTGGCATTATAATTCAACTCAAGGTTTTTGATTTTATTAGCAAAGCTAATTCTGAGGTGCAAATGGATTCACATACGAGTCATTCCATGTCTAAGCAATTCAAAATAAGACACAATGTGAATGCCAAAATGACGACGATATGACTCAAAAGTTGTTCAAACTTCCAACTTTGCATTGTGGGAAATGACTGGTACATAATGAAAGGAAGGAGAATTTGTGACTTGCAAGCCCATGCTGCTTTTGTTAACAAGCTTCAATTGTCACAAACTAGTTCTGTGTGCGATACTCAGATCATTTTCATTTCAGAAACTGGTGCAAGAACACGCTGCCAGTTTAGAGGGTTAGTCGGTGTGGTGGAAACTGGTACCAGCCAGAGGGAAGTGGATAATGTCAAGTGTATGTTTGACACCCACACTGTTGCCATTCCACAGCTCCGGGGGACTGACAGATCAGAATACACACACTGCATGTCCTTTCAACACAACATAGGAAATGCTATATTTCCTTTTTAACCTGTACAAATACAAATCATAGGTCCTAATTAGTAAAAAAAAAATGTTGAAGGCCGAAAAAAAAAAAAGGGAAAACGGAAATGAAATTCTACATCCGATCCACAGATTCCCTCAAAGATTTATGTGAACATGAGACAGGGCTTTAAAATATGCATACCAGTTTGACAGACTATGTGGCGCTGAAGATCAATACATTAACGCATATACCACACGCCCATCATCTAACAAAGAGGTCAATAAGGGTAACACCATTGGGAAATGGCTCATTAATGGCTATTTTGGGATGCAACATTGACTGAAACACATTAGCATTTTTATTCAAAGAAAATAGACTTACAATAGCAAGAACTTTTATCTTTTCAATCAGACACCTCCTGCATTACTATAAACCTATCTTTTTTTTAAATCTTAATTTACATGACACTGCTTCCAAACAGTTCATTTCATTTTTAGAAAATTATAAAATCATCTTTATATATATACATACAAACACGTGGATGTAAAAATGCACAGCTCTTGCATTTAAGAAAACGATTCATTCATATCATCGCTGATAAAGGGGTGCATGCCAGCACTGCTAGCAAAAGAGAAACCCATTCTTGATATAAATGACCTCAATTGTTCTGTCAGAAGATGAGGTGATCAAGTCCTAGGGTCAGATCTGCCGTAAATGGCACAAAGAAACAAATTAAGACAGCGGACAGTGCCATAGGACAGGCTCAGGGCTGGGTATCTGCGTGGCAGCGGTGAGCAAGCGAAGCTTCTTTCTTAAAACGCAGACACTTGGGTATATCGGTCTGAATCGCAGCTGTCCCGGATCAGGTCTACGCGGAGAGCGAGCTCCTTGAAGGGTGGCCGAAGACTAGGATCGTTGTCCCAGCATTCCTGCATGATCTCGCACATCTAAAAGAATTCAAAAAGTGAATATTTAGCAATTCTGCCCATAATTGCTGATTTGAAATTGACAGACACTTAACAGAATTGTACAATACCTTTCAAAAGTTGGGGTCGGTACGTTTTTTTTAAAGGGGTCCCATTATGCTTTTTCACTTTTTCAACTTTAGTTAGTCTGTAATGTTGCTGTTTGAGCATAAAAAAGATCTGCAAAGTTACAAAGCTCAAAGTCCAATTCAAAAGGAGATATTTTATTTAACAGATATCAGTTTTCAAAAACTACAACGAACGATTCGTTTGGACTACAATGCATATTTTCCGGGATTTGTGATATCACAAATATCGACGAATGGGACGAGACCTGGTTGAACTGCTCTAGAGAAGGCAACGAGTGTTATCACTATGTCGGAGACACGCTAGCTTTCTCAAAGCAGATGAACTTAGAGTGGTTACAATCATCCAGGTTTAACTCAAATTGATTTGATATTGATGCAATATTTACACTGAAGCTCGCAGGCGGCCGCTATGGTAAGGGGCATGACATTTCCCAACCAGGCGCCCCCGAGTGCTGCCAATCACAACACACACTGGCCCAGCTAACCAATCACAGCACATTTCGGATTTCAGAAGGCGGGCCTTCATTTGATACAGGAACTATTCGAGCCGTTCAAGCCAGACTGGGAGAGAGGTCTTGTAATAATGTAAAATATGTGAAAAATAATGTGTTTTTCAAACAACCTAGTATGAGAGCCTGTTCTAGTACACCCCCAAAACAAAATCAAGACTTTGTAAAAGAGCATAATAGGACCCCTTTAAAAATGTTTTTTTAAGAGTATAAGAGTAATATTGTGAAAAATTACTTATAATTAAAATTTTTCTCATTTGAAAATATTTTCAAATGTAATTTATTCCTGTGATTGCAAAGCTGAATTTTCAGCAGCCATTACTTCAATCTTCAGTGTTACGTGATCCTTCAGAAATCATATATCATAATATGCTTACATTTCTTATTAATAGTTTTGAAAACAGTTGTGCTGCTTAATTTCGTGGAAGCTGATGTTTTTTAATAATTTTTTTTTTCTTTTTCCCTGCTTTAACAATTTCATCAGGACTGAATTTATACAATATTATTTATGAGGTATAAATGTCAAATGTCTACAGTTTACAACTAGCATTTTTGCACTATACGTTTGCTTAATGTCTGTGAATAAATCTTATGACAACTGTACATTAGAAGTCAGGATCATAATCTGAATAAGTTGTGTTGTGAGATGTAGTACCTCTGAAGGACAGCCCATAGGCTGGGGTAAACGGTTTCCTGTTTTCAAGAGCTCAATGAGATGATAGACTATTGTTTGTCCCTGCTTGTCACCTCCCATCATACTCAGAAATACCTGAACACAACAAAACAGAGATTCTCATTGCACAGTTACTCTGTGAGGTAAATTTCCACAATTTCAAGAGGTGCCCTGTATGATTTACATAACCAATGCAATTCAAAACCAGCAACTGTTAAAGTTTGCCGTTATGACATGTGCAAGGGAGTCACACATGCAGAAAAAAAACAAAACAAGAAATCACAAAGAGGAGCTGTGATTCTTACTGTAGGTGGGCTACAGAGCTTGTCGCTGTATGTAAAGAGTTCATACAGAACCACTCCAAAACTCCAGATGTCTGATGCTACTGAGAACTTGCTCTCCGTTAGAGACTCGGGTGCATACCTGTCACAACGAACAACAATTCAACTACCTAACAAACAAGCATAACATAATTTCATGTCAATCAAAATTGTACGACTCACTTTCTTCCGTGAATCCTTCTTCTGCTAAACAAGTCAATAAAAACAAACAAAATAGAACATACCAGAATATTGGACTCTCTCCAGGTTCTTTAACCTTGTAGTACTCTTTGCCCTGAGGTAAAACCTTGGTCAAGCCAAAGTCGCCAATCTTCACCTTGAACTCACTTTCCACTAGAATGTTACGTGTGGCCAGGTCTCTGTGAATGTACCGCTTTGTTGCAAGGTATTCCATGCCCTGCAGAGACATAACAGCAGATTTCAGGAGATTCAACACTGATGTGGGAAGAAGAAAATGCAAAAAAAGGGAAAGACATGCAAGTTAGGACACTAAAACTACATGTTTGAAATAAAGGGATAGAAAGAAGAGGCTTACAGACCAAAATTAGTAGAGACACATGTTCTCAACCTCAACCTCAGACCACAAGAATATTCAAAGACCACATGACTTTTGTAGCTGTTTGCGATTTACTGGATTATGATTAAAAGTATTTCTATCTGATAAAATATTTTAGAGCTTGGCATAATTCTAAAAATATATATTTATTATAACAATGGCCATTAAACTTTTTCCAGGTTTAGAAATCACGCTTTTATTTTTCCAAGAAAGTGGGAATGCTGGTTCTTCCAAGAAAAAAAGTTACTAAACAAAAATATCTGGAATTTAAATAGTTTTATCTTATTTCAAACTAAGTCATCTTGAGGGCCTGGGTTGAGAAGCATGGATATAAAAGGAAAGGTCCTCATTACCTTGCATATTTGAGATGCATAATGCAGAAGTTTCTTGTGGTCGATCCGGTCTTTGTTCTTGTTGAGATAGTCCCGCAGACTGCCGTGAGGCAGGTACTCCATAACCAATCGTAAGTTTCTCCTTCCTAAGAGAACAAGAGATCATGTTAAAGCTTACAATAAGCCAATAAGCCAAATTAAGACAGAAGCAGGAATCTGTTGCATTTCTTTATAATAAAATAAAAAAATGAATCAGTCAAAATCAGTCAAGAAAAAAAATTGAGAACTCTTTGACTAGATGCACCATTTTACATTTCCTGTGTTGAGTGTGGGAGAAAATTATGTACTCGACTGGGCGACTTTTATACTAGAACTTCTGCTGTGGATCCGAGTTTAGTGCGAATTGTGGAAGTCAACCATTCATCTGCAATGCAGGATGTGAACAGGCAATGACCATTATCAAGGTGATCGGCAGCCTTTAACAATGGTATGCTTTTCACTTAGCAAGACTGGACTGAGCACTTTTTTGAAAATGATCATCTAACCAATTTCAGACAGATGGAAGACGTTTTAAGATCAAATTGCAAAATATGTTTGCGATGAAACGCAAGCAGCGACATATCTTTTCTTCTTTAATATGATGTACATCTGAGTGAAACGGATCATCCCAAAAAATCATCAATTAAAAAATTTAAAAAAAAAACTTGATTCTATCCATCAGTTGTTAATTGTATGGAGGCAGATCTGAAATGAAGCATATAAATGGATAAAATGTTCGCAATAAGATCAATACCATGCATTTAAAAAATGTTCATGCTTTAATTCAGGATATATACAGGAATCATGGAGTTAAATTTAATACCTTTTAAGACCTTTTTTAAGACTCTTTCCATACATTTTAAGACCTCATCGCCACTCCCAAGTTTTAACCGGTTACATCTGTGACACTTTAACTTACATTTACTATATATTGATTGTAAGAAAGCACAAATAAACAGTCTTACTTTGTGATAACTCCTTATCAATGAAACATAATTCAGAAGGAGGGGAACGAAGCACAAGATAATTAATTGAATGACTAACCAATGCAACCCAAGAAACATGAATTAGACCAATAAACAAAACTGACAAAACTTATTGAGGACGGAAAATAAAGCTCTCTGAGCTAATGGGGCAATGAGTTCACACAGTATATTCAAAAGATGTATTTGTAACATCAACTCTTATAACTGTCTGCAAACCATAGCTGTTTTGTGGAACACTTCTCATGACAAACATCTGACTGATCAGACAGTTTACCTGTGATTACAGAGTGCTTGATTTGATGCAGACTTGACAGAGTGTCAGTACTGCACCTGATCAAGTCTGAATGATCATGGAAGGTAAAATAATGATCACAACTATTACATTATTTTAATTCTAAAACCCATGCCAATAAAAAACGCCCAAAGTAGCGCAATGACCATGTCCCGAACATCAAAATATGTCATTTTCATCCCTAAAATACATATTTTACAGTCAATGTAATTCACAATGATCATAAACACAGCTCAAAGGCTTCCTACTAGTGGCCCTCCTTCACAAAACATTTAGCACAGTTTTATTACCGGTAGAATGCAAAATGTTTGAGTAAAAGCATTTCAGTCAAATGTAATTTATGTAATATTTAAAACCTTTAACCCACTGGGGAAAATTAACCCATGGCAACAGTTTAAAATCATTGACAAATATCTTGTATCGTAAGGCGTGCTCCCTTTACACAGTGCGATCGCGAAATCGAAAATCATTCAAAAGCCATTTAAATACACCCACATATTGATAGCGGCTCCCTGATGCGCGAAAAATTATATACAATATTAGAATGTTTGCGGCAGCGGACACAAAAATCGCGGGAGCGTGCGGTAATGGTCAGAAATTCAGCGAGAGCGGGGATCAACAAGCCCCGCGCTATCAGCGGCGGTGCAGTCAGTCAGTGAGCGCCGTAACAGATGATGTCAAATCTTGCAGGATTCCATAAATAAACTACACAGAACTTCACTATTCGGACAAAGATACATAATGAAAAGATGATACAAAATTTTATACCTTGGAAAATGGCATTTAAGACTTTTTAAGGGCCTTAATTTTCTCTAAATTGATTTATTAACTTTGAATACTTTTTAAGACCCCACGGACACCCTGTAATTGGTTTAAACTGCACTGCAAATTTTCATATTGTAATTACACTGCAGTCCTTTATAAAGGCAGTTATTGTGCTGCTCATTTAAGAGACTGATGACAAGGGTCTCACAATGCCATAATTTGATCTTAATTAGAGGAATATTAATATGAATCAAAATACGGCCTTTACTGTATAATGCATAATCGTTGACATTTAAAGAAATGCCAATTTGGTCAATGTTGAAAAAATGAGTGGAAATTTGAATATTCTGGTTTGATTATTGGTGGTATATGTCCTAAATACCACTGGTTTAATTCCTTGTTGCTTGTCTGGACTCAAACTTCGATTTAGACCAAGCAATTGAACTAAGTGTGAAAACAGCCTTAAATATGACAGAATGTGCTAATGCAGCTTACTGTACTAGACTTCATAATAATAATCACCAAAAATATCAGTTTAGCCAAATATATCGAAATCTTTTTGAAACAACATTTACTGGAAGCTCAAAAATGCAACCCTAAAGGGTGTGAAAAAAGTTGGCTGTCATTCAAGTTCTGTGGAAATGTGTGGGCCTAATGATGACGTAAAGTACCAAAAGGTTTCGCAACACAACTTCCAATCCCATACCTGCACTGTAGCACACGCCTTTGTATTTCACAATGTTTTCATGCTGAAGAGATTTCAGGATCTCGATTTCCCGCTCAAAGTCACGGATGTGCTCAGTAGTGCTGTGTTGCAATTTTTTCACTGCCACAACCTCACCGGTGTTGTCCTGCAGGGGGTCGTACCTGCACATTTCCACACTGCCAAAATTTCCCTGAAACAGGAGATAATTACCGTGATTAGCACACACCTATTGATTCTATTGAGTCTATTTTTACCATTTTCCGCATACTTAATAAAGTAGAATAATTAACTGTGCTAACAGAAATGGTCATGAACACTATTTTTTAGAGCTTAACTTATTGCTCTACATAGTATCTACACAACCGTTCAAAAGTCGCGCGCCAAGGATTTATTTTTTGATTAATAAGCAGTAATATTGTGAAATATTAATACAATTGGGGTTTAATACAAAACGGTTTTCTATTTTCATACGCTGTAAAATGTAATTTATTCTTGTGATGGCAAAGCCAAATTTTCAGCAGCCATTACTGCAGTATTCTTGGTGCTCAAGAAACATTATTATTAACAATGTAGAGATCAGTGATGCTGCTTAATATTTTTGTAGAAACTGTGACACGGGATTCCTTGATGAATAGAAAGCTCCAAAGAACAGAATTGATTTGAAATAGAAACATTTTGTAACATTATACATGTACTTTAACACATCCTTGCTGAATACAATTTAGAATTTCTGTCAAGAAAAAAAAAAACATACAGAAACTATTGAACGTAGTTTATATACAAAACAAAAAGTGATCCCACATGGACGATGATGTCTACCTTGCCAAGCTGCTGCAGGAAAATGAGATGTCTCTCCTCGAACTGCACTAGATCCTCATTCTGAAACGCTCCAGTACTTAATCCAGATGCTCCTGCTCTGCTGGGTAAAATGTCACTCTCCTTCACGATCTCATAATCTGAGAACACATTTCACAGCAATTACAAGAATGAGAAACAACACAATTAAATTGAGACCTGTCAAAATGCCAGTGGGATTGTGTGTGACTGTACTGACCTGGGCAGAAGAGACTGTTGAGGTCTCGTATGATGGCTCTGAATGAAGGTCTAAATGTTGGCTCGTAGTCCATGCAGCTGTTGATCAGGTTAGCAAGCTCTGTCCACTTGGGAGCAGATAGTTGGTGACGGTTTTCATAGAACAAGTGCTTCTGAAAAGAGGAATAACAAAGACATTGTTCTTTAAAAGGCCCAGATTATTCTTTTAGCATTTCTTACTACAAACAAGTTTTTCTGATTTATATTTATAGTGGTAGTATAACACTATTGTGGTAGTATTGCTTTACCTTGGAACTGTCCATGTTGGCAAGTGGCTTTTCTCCTCCACTGCAAATCTCCCATAAAGTTGTACCAAAGCTCCATTTGTCTGAGGCTAGACTCAGGTTTTTAGGGTCTAAGATGCATTCAGGGGGCACCCAGGGGATTCGCTCCACCAGAACTACAAAAATATTTGCAATTAATTTAAAAAGAAACTTTAAATGCAAACATTTTAATCAAATGTGGCCATTCATCATCTATTAGATCATGAGACCAGTGGTCACTGGTCCACATCTGCTTGGGGAGAATAAATTCTCTCATTTGGCCTGGTTTCATTATTTTTATTTTTTCATTTGCTCAAAGCTTTGGATCAAACTTTGAAAAAATATGTTAAACAAAGGTTATATAATTTAGTAAAATAATTTACTGATTATATTTACATATTATTTGCATGCAATAAATTGTGGTGATACAAAGGTTGCACTGGACACCCACATCGGTTGACCACTACATGTGACAGAACACATCTTTACCATATTTAAAAAAATCTTAAAGGGATAACTTTCTTCTGTGGATTATTTATTTATTTTTGAACACTGGGGTTCAATGTTGTTTTGGACCCCACTGATTGTCACTGTGTGGAAAAAAAGCATTGTGTGGATTTCAATAATGCAAAATATTTTTACTCCTCTTTCATAAAAGACATACAAACTTGGAGCAACAAGTGGATGAGTAAATGACCACAAAATTGGAACAATTCTTTGAAAATATGCCCTCTACTGGATAGTGTGAAAATATGTTTATGCTAAAATAGTTCTAGCATTGACATTGTATCTACTTCATAGTACCTGGAAAAGCATTTTGTTTTGTTGTTTAATTTGAATTTCTCTTGTTATTTATGTCTAATTACAATTTTTCTCATTTGTTTTTAAGTTCATTGTGTTATTTTTAAAGGGGTCCTATTATGCTTTTTCACGTTTTCAACTTTAGTTAGTCTGTAAAGTTACAAAGTTCAAAGTCCACTTCAAAATGAGATATTTTATTTAACAGAAATCACTTTTCAAAAACTACAACGAACGACTCGTTTGGATTACAACACATATTTTGACACATGAGAGCCTGTTCTAGTACACCCCCAAAACAAAATCAAGACTTTGTAAAAGAGCATAATAGGACCCCTTTAATGATGTTATGATTGACTCTGATTTTTAGATTCAAAACCTTTAATTAAATTCTAAAATTTTAATGCTTTTTTTCATTAAACACACACACACAAAACTTCTGAATATGGTTCAATCTTATTATATATTTTTACCGAAAAAATAAGGCAAAATAAAGCTTTTATCCATTTCTGACAATCAAAAGACTACAAGTCGTTCATTTCTACTGGACAGTAGCACAGGAGTACAGGAGCTGCGTGAAGTTTCGTTCATATTCGCATGCAGAGTTTTTGGATCTGATTTGAGTTTCGGATACGCTGATATGCATTTTCGTGGCTAAACCGCATTTTAACCGCCAGACTGGATAAGATGCATTCAAAACTGTGAAATTACTGAAGAACAATCTGAGAATTTTCAATATTTTCCCATTCAAATATTATTCTTTAAACACTTTTTCTGTAAACGAGTGGTTATGAACAATTACATTTAAAATAATTATTTTATAATTGGTAATTATTTCCGACAATGTTTTTCTTTCAGATATATTGGCAGCCAATTGTTTAGAGTGGATATACTCACACAGTCATTATTCATTCACTTTATAATGGCGAACAAGTGGAGAGTCGAGGTGCGTCACGACCGGTTTGAAAGTTCAGTGCGACTGCCACTAGGAAGGCGAAATGCGATAATCGCATGCAAATGTCGGAGACAGTGAAAAGGCAGCTACAGATTCACACAATTTCTCCCAAGAACCTTCACATTGTTGACTCACTCTCTCTGGGCAGCACTGTGATGCTGATTCCAGGGTCACTTAGTTTGATGAATGGAGGGTTTCCCGATGTCCTGTCCTCCTCTCTGATCAAAAGGATGTTTTTTGCACACACATTCCCATGAGCCAGATTCTTCTCCTCCTGTGTGTGAAAGAACAAAAAGCATTAGCCCATTCTGGCTCACAAACCCACGTGGGTTATTCCTGAATTGTTAAGTGTTTCTCACCAAAAAGAGCATAGCCCAGGTGAGCTGCTTGGCCACTTCCAGCTTCCACAGGATATTAACTGATACTGAGTTCTTGTTTTTCTTCAGGTATGTGTCCAAGGACCCAAACTTCACATATTCCTGCACCATGATGTCTAAGACATAAAAACCCACATGCTCAAGTATGCGGCGGTAAATCCTTCTGGTCACATGTGAGAAGATTGAACACTTACTCTCCTCTCCGCACACACAGATACCGTAGGTCAACACCAGATGCTTGTGGGTGAGCTGGCTCATCATGCTGGCTGCCTCAAAAAAAGACTTAGAGGGAGAGAAAAAAGAAGAGACTGAAGAAACCACATGGTACATCAGTTAATCAAGCACAAACAAGCTTGCTTCCTGCAGTAGACTGAGACATGTCAACTCTTATTATAAATTTTGATATTAAAGGGATCATTTAGTGGAAAAATGACAGTTACTTGGAATATGGGGTGTCTAAAGTCACCTCATAGTTCAAGTAGTTTTTCAATTCAGGAAGTCACAATTCAATTACAAAACGATTCCAGCCTCATCTTACCTCAGAGTAATTTCTATGGGCTTTGTCCAAGACTTTGACAATGACTTCAGTCGTATGGGTTTCTCCGTAGTCTCCCTGCTCTTTCCGAATCCCTTTGAATAGCTTAGTGAAAGTCCCCTGACCTTGACTCTCACCCTGGAAACAATGTTGCACAAATAATTATATGAAACTTGACAGCTATACTACTGTTGAAAATATGCGGTCAGTAAGACATGTTAATATATTTTAATGAAGTCTGTTATGCTCAATAAGGGCATTTATTTGATCAAAACCAATACTGTGAAATATTATTACAATTTAAACTTAATGTCTTCTATTTTAATATATTTAAAAATGTAATTTATTCCTATGATGGCAAAGGTGAATTTTCAGCAGTCATTAGTCCAGTCTTCAGTGTCACATGATCATTCTAATATGCTGATTTGATGCTCAAGAAACATTTCTTATTATTATCAATGTTGAAAACAGCTTAAACTATTTAAACAATATTTCTGTTGAATTTTTTCAGTATTCCTTGAACAGAAAGTTCAAAAGAACAGCATTTATTTTAAACAGAATTTTTACATTCTAAATGTTTTTACTGTCACTTTTTTAATTTAATGTGGCCTTGCTAAATAAAATTATTAATTTCTTTCAAAACAAACAAAGACAAATCTTACTTTTGAATGGTAGAGTAACATATAACACAGTTTGTTGTACACAACCACTGTTCACATGTATACAATAACAGCATGCTTACAAGATCAAGGTCTTCTTTCTTGATTTTATGAAACACCATCTGACTGATGTTGCGTCTCTGCAGAGAGGAGGACAGGGAAACCTCTGAACCCCGATGACTCCGGCACACCAACAAACTCGACTTCTCTATTTGCATCAAAAACGCAAGGCAAAAGGATGTCAGGATGATAAATTTAAGGTAAAAAGGGTTAAACATAATACATTTTCCCAATCTAAAAGACAAGATGACATTGTACAGTTGTAAATTTGTGGTACTTATGCCACAACATTTTCTAGCACAGGAAAATTAGTGTTTAAAAAAATTAAATAAAATCTCCAACACAGATACAATGAGTATGCATACTAGATATTCCAGGCTACAAGACATTAAAAGAATAAATACATTAACACCAAATATTTTAAGCCAAAGCAAACAGGTGTCCAGAAACAGCAACAACTTTTGAGCATATAAAGCTCCCTTTAAATAGTTTTATTGTTTACAGAAGGTCTTCTTTCTGGCTCCAGAAAAGGAGAATCATCAGGGCTGGACTGGTGGCAAAATTCACCCCCTCTGGCCCATACATTCCCCAATAAATGTTTTGCTGTGGTTAGGGCAATTGGACTAAATAAATTATTTATGAATAAATAAAGAAGACGGAAACAAATAACAGATATTTTTGAATATACTTCAAATACATGTAACAATATTTAAAGGGTTCATATGATGCGATTTCAATTTTTCCTTTCTCTTTGGAGTGTTACAAGCTCTTGGTGCATAAAGAAGATCTGTAAAGTTGCAAAGACTTAAGTCTCAAATCCAAAGATATTCTTTATCTTAAGAGTCAGCCACGCCTACCTAAAATGGCTCGTTCTAACACGCCCCCACATGTCTACATCACTATCTTGGAAGATTTGCATAACTCCACCCAAATGTTCACGCAAAGAAAGAAGGCGTAACTTTTATTCTCGCTGTAGTATTGTTGCCGTCGCCATGTAGTGAAGGCGCTGTGCGTTTCGTTGTGAAAGCGAAAACTACTTTGTTTGGTCTTCCAAAAGGAGGACGATATCTGCTTCGTCATGCCTGGAGCTGATCTGTGCTGGTCACTGAGGAAATATTACAACTTTAAATAATGTGTTTTTTGAACCTTAAACCGCATAAACATTTCATTACACCAAATACACAAAATGTTATTTTTAGCAGCATCATATGACCCCTTTAAAATCCTTTATATTGCAGGTTCTTAATGACTGAATTCATATTTTTCTGCAATTAAACTATTATTAGAACTATTAAATTGCCCTTTGTAGTTGTCCTAATGAAAACCTACTGTAATTCTTGTATACAGATTGAACTGTATAGTATCAGGAAACGTGGCTTTTTTTTTTTACCCAATATTTAATATAGGCTAAGTAGCCTATAATAATTTTTATGACATTAATAATAAATATCATTATTTATATTTGACAGTATCAGCAACTGCATGGTAAATAGGTGTGGTGCTGTGGATTAAATTGCTTATTTAACCGTTCGTACAGATTACTTCGACACTTCAGTTTACATGATCAGAGCTATTCAATCTGGTTTTACTAGCTTCACCAGACTGTGGTGAAAGAAGTGTTACAACTGTCACAAAATGTTACAAGTGTCGTGTGTCGAATTCAAATTGGTCAAGCACTTGTTATTATCATTCAAATAGAGCGCGAAAGCGTCGAGCTACAGTCGTTGTTACAGCAACCAGGGCTGGCGTTTCCATATGGAAAAATTATCCAAACTTCAGAAATATATTATATTTCGTTATTATTATTTTAAATCAGAGGGTTTTACAAATATTTAACCAATGATAAAGCATTAAAAAGAGCTTGTCAGTAAAACTTTGTAACACCATTACATCCTCAAATTGTCAGCGAAACCTTGTAACTTCACCCCACCTCCATTCAGATTGACGTCCCACGCACAGGAGGAGACAGATCTAAATAAATAACTGATGTTTGAACAGTACAGCGTTTTCTTTACTCAAACACTATGTCTGTAAAGGCTAATGTTTTTTTGTGTTTGAAGAGCAGAGAAGAATTAGGCTATTTGCCGTCTAGTTGTAGCCTATATACTTTTGTATGTTTTAAATATCCTGTGCATATAGCGCTTCATCGTTTATATTCGCCTCACTGGGAAAAGTTCAGGTGCTCCCGATGGCCAATCAATCTAGGTCTACTTTTCCTTTCCTCAACAGCCAATCACAGGCTTCAGCCCAGCCTAGCCCTTACAGTATGTTAATCCAGCCCTGCTTATATACACCATATAACCATGATGAGAATATCAGGTGCTTTACTGACCTTTGGCCTTTGGCGAACAGCACCTGCTGAACAGAAAGATGACACCGTCTGATTTCACGGTTTCCTTCTGGTAACATTTGAGCAGCTCATTTAATCTTCTAAAATTCCTTTTGGTTACACTAAGATTGTAGTCACCATTTTCAGACCTGGTGATCAGACAGTGCTTGTACTCTACATCCTCATATGCCTAATGGAAAGAAAAGATGATGTCAAGAAATGAACCATTCAAGGGTTTGGGGTAAGTAAGATCTTGGGGTAAGTAAGTAAGTATCAGAATGATTCCTGAAGGATCATGTGACACTAACGACCGGAGTAATGGCTGCTGAAAATTAGAAAATGAAAAATAAATTACGTTTTAAAATACATTTCAAACAGAAAACGATTATTTAAAATTATTGTAATAACATTTCACAATATTACTGTTTTTAACCGCATTTTGGATCAAATAAATGCAGCTTTGGTGATCATAAGTGACTTTCAAAACCATTAAAATAAATCCTAACAACCCCCAAACGGTTAAACAGTAGTGCATGAAGTTCAGGAATACAGTGAAGGAATATTCAGTCTTAAGCAGAAATTGCTAAACTGACAATTTATTATGTTTTGTTTAATTAATAAGCACTTAGCAAAAACGCACCCCGACAGCAAGTGTCAGGAAGTATTTGTTGAAGTCTTTGGGGCTGCACCGGAGCACGAATAGACCTCTCTGGTTCCCTGACTTGCGTAGTTTACTGATTGCAAACTCCATTCTGTCAACACAGGCAGTGAAAACAATGATAATGCTTACAAATGATGCTTGAATGCAAATCTTCAGATCATTTGATTAATCATTTTACTGGAACCGTAATAATCCAAATATAAATCAGGGCCAAAAATGGTGCCCTGAATAAATTCTTTCATTTTCATTCATAAGTATTCCCTTTATTGCTTACGATATTGGCCCGTGGCAGTAGCTCTCAATGGCCTCCAGCAGATGGGGTGGAACAACATCTTTGCAGAGGTAGTGATGGGCATCCATGGTCAGTCTGTAGTAACCATCAATTAAAGATGTAAAAGACAATGCCTCCATTGAGGAGGAGAACACCAGCTCCTGTTAAAAAAAAAAAAATCTAATTTTAGTGCATGATCTTTAAATATTCTCACCGATAAGAGCAGGAAGAAGTCCAGAAGTTCAAAGGCAATGTGAGCCCCTTTAACATGGTGTAACAATCAAAGGATATCCCAGTGAACAATGCAGCAGAGTTTCTCTTCTACAACAGACTTACTTGAGTTTTTCCATCCTGTCTGTTGATGGAAACAATGCGGTTCATGTTGGTACCCTCTTTGCTGGCTTGTCTGATACTGATATCGACAACTTCCCCAAAATCACAATACGTCTGCAGGTCCTTGTGAGAAAGTACAATAGTGTTATGAAATTTCACTAGCAGAAAAAGTAACCTCCCTCTACATTTTGGCACGAGTACAGAAATATAAATAAACACAACAAGACTGGTATTTCCTTCTGGATATGCCAATGCATTCAAGGCTGCAAAATGAATTCTTTCAAAGTTCCAGGTAGGTTTAGATTGGGTTTCATGACACGTAGCATGTGTCTTGTTTTCTGCCCACTGTACATAAGACACAAGATTCAACATATTATTTGCAGTGCAAAGGTAAAGGCTCTAAATTCTTGAAGAGATGCAAGAAACAAAATCATAATTGTAGGCAAATCGCAACTCCAGTAGAAGACCAACTGCAACTCAGTATGTTAATAAACAATGATGTGATTGAGACTATTAGAATTGGAATGGTGAGAGTGAGTTTTTTAATTCTATCTGAAGTGAAAAGAAGACTTGATTTGGACAACACTTAAAATATATTAAAATACAAAACTGTTTGTTTAAATTGCAATCATTTCACAAAATTACTGTTGTTGTACTATATTTTTTTTATCAAAATGCAGACTTGGTAAGCAATCCTTTCAAAAATGTTTAAAATATTTTACCGACCCTAAACTTTTGCATTAAATGGTTTTCAAATTAACTGTGGAAATTTGCTGAGAAGAATAAGAACGGAATGTTTGAGGACTATCAGTGCTGCCTTGAAAACACTGTAATATAAAATATCAAATTTACTAAAAAAAAAAAAAAAAAAAACAGGCCCTAAAAAGTTACTGGTCTGTCTAGACCTCCACTAATCTAAAGATAGATCGGTTTCATCTGAAGTGGGCAGTAGGTCCTAGAACAAACAGGCTCTCATAAAGAGTTCATAATGTCAAAGCAGTTTAAACACTTACTCATACCACTAAAATATATTTGTGACCATATCAACTTCAATCACACCAGTTTAAAACTTGCTTTGTGCATCAGTATAGCCAAAAGGTAAATGTTATTTTGAAGTACACATGAATTTTGGTTCAACATTTAAAATCGGTTACCTCAGACTGTGTTTCTTTGTGTCGTTCTCTGCACCACTGGATGCCATTGTCTGCGGAGACGACGATGGTGACCTGATCGCCCGAGTGCTCTTTGACCTGGAAGCGTTCAGTGTAGAAGCCAGAGTCCAGAGACTCCAGGCTGATCAGGTATTTGAGCTTTAGGTCGCGTGCTGAGGCTCGGCACTGGCTGAGCTGCTGCACGACTTTCCGAAAGCGATAGCGGATGCGCTTTCTTGTGACAAAATGGTAGTCTTGGATTTGCTCCCTCATGTCTTTAGGGAGGAAGAACTTGTAACTGTGAATAAAGCATACAATAAGAGTTAGTATCAAATATATATAAATTATATTTATATTTATGTTTTTACATTGGTCCCATGGCCCAATGTTTTTGGGACATGGGACCAATGTTTAACCATGTTTTTACCATGACACCATTACAAACTCAAAAGGCTTAAACTAGATACAGTGTGCAAACAAACATGAAAATACCAATGAGGGAGAGGATGTGAGCAACTTAAATACACAATGGTGATGAACTAAATACAAACAGGAGTGCTTGTTAATGAATGTCTATGCCCAATAATGCGTTTTTTTTTTTAAATGAACAGAATAAAACTTAATCTTAAATTGCAGTGACCAGTAAGTGACCAGCAATTTGCACTCTTTTTTACTGTGCAAAACACTGTAACTGACTGTTGTAGAACTGTGAAAGCTGGCCACTGACGTCACTGCCATTGTACGGCTAATTTGCCCTGCGTTCCATTCGGAAGGGCTCTTCCCTATGCCCTAATCCCTTCAAAGGGTTTACCCTCCGGAGTGAGAGCTTCGAAGGGTTGAAGGGTGTAGGGGACCAAACAACTGTTTCTTGAAGTGCCCTTCTGCGTCAATCACATGCCCACACGGAGGCGCCGTCATCATGCAAAGAATCAGCGCAAAGGATCATGGAAGCCCGAAGTGTCCATCAGTTGTACCCTTCGAAATCCTTCATTCCGAAGGGCCCTTTGAAGTGCCCAGTTTTGAGCACTTTGGTTTGGAACAACCCTTCAATATGGCAGCCATAGTTGTTTTCACTCTGAAGTGCCCTTCAGAGGGCGATATATCTCATTTGGAACGCACCGTTGGTTCACGTGAGGCACCTCAACAGTTACGCTTTTTCCAACGGTAATACAGACCCTCTCATCTCCCAATAGTAAGACAATCTCTGACTAGAAAAAAGGAAACGGGAAACTTACTGTGAACAAACTAAAAGTCCATGATGAAGAAACTAAGGTTTTTTTTTTTTGGCATTTTTGCCTTTATTATGATAGGACAGATCAGCGCTGATAGGAAGTGAAGTGGGAGAGAGAGGGGGGGGATCGGGAAAGGTCCTCGAGTCGGGATTCAAACTCGGGACACCTGTGTTGCACTGCCCACAAGGCTACTGGCACTGACCAATGGTAGTATTCTTTAAAATAACATGACAATTTTACTTTAAATAATAACATGAATATAGTAACTAATTAGTACCATGGTGTTCAGTACAAATCAAAAGTTTAGACCCAACTGACCGAATGTTTCTCAAGATATTAAAGGGAACGTTCACCCAAAAGTGAAAATTCTGTCATCGCTTACTCACCCTGAAGTTGTTCCAGACCTGTATGAATTTCTTTCTTCTGTTGAACACACACACAAAAAAAAGACATTTTGAAGAATGCTGGTAACAGTTGACAGTAGCCATTGACTTCCATAGTATAAAAATACTATGGAAGTCAGTGGCTACCGTCAAATGTTTGGTGGTAAAAATATCTTGTTTTTGTGCTCAACAGAAGAAAGAAACTGACTGAATTTTCATTTTTAGGTGAACTATCTCTTTAATGACCATTTAATCTAAAGTCTTACACCAAAATGCTGAATATTATGAATTATTTAGGTTGTGTCTATAATGGATTAGGAATCAGAAATGTTTGGAAAAAAGGCAAATGTGTCCATAGCTTTTCACAGCAGATAAGTGGCACTGACAAGCTTAAATATTAAGAAGGTCATCGCATTACTAGTACCTAATATCATTATAGATGTCCAGTGGGGAGCACTGCTTCTCTTTGGCAATCCTCATCATGTCCAGCACAGCCATGCCAAGGCACTCCTCCTGAACCTCATGGGCACTGGATAACTTCACCCAGCCGTTTACAAAGTCACTCCTCCACTGCATATAACACAGAAGAAAAACCCATATCTGTGTGACTGTCTATAAAAATGTAAAAAATGTGTGAAAATCAGCGAGAGGGAGAGTTAAATGACATGGTAGTAACTGTGGGCACAAGGTTTAAACAGTTAAGGTCATGTTTAACCCTGAGTTAGCCTCATTTTAGTTACCTTTGTCTCATAATTTTATAGTACGATCGTTTTCAATTCCAGTCCTCATGCAAATATTTGCAAATATTGACACAGACTGAGATTGATTTAAACTCTCTTCGATACAGACACACTCTGTGCGTGTTATTGTTTTCATGTTTAAGATACGAGCAAGAATGCAAATGTCCCTGAATATCCAAACGATGGCAATGTGCCATTCATTTTTACAACAGTTCAACAAAAAAAGGTCATATTAAGTGAACATTTTACATTTTAAATGTAGCCTACATGTTAAACAGAATATTGTCATGTTTGTTCTATTTTGCAACGAAATAATAGTTCCAACGAAATCCGTAGGCTATCATCTGGTGTGCGTCTCCAAGCAACATACAGGGGTGTTTCATTAGTGAACGAATCTTCTTTGAATGATTTGGAGAGTCAGTGATTAATAACCCATTCATAACTACAGCATTTTGCTTTGTTACGGAATGAATGAATGAATGAATGACGCGATGCCTGGCTCATTAAGACAGCGACTTGCCCCCACCTATTGGTAATTGGCGGTTTTATTTTTAAATCTACAATATCACTTCGATTTGCCATAATTTCTTGCTTTATTTATTATATTAATAATACACTTAATGGAATGTTAAGAATATGACATAAAACATGACATACAATTAATAAGGATAGAAAATATTTCCCTCTATAAAAAGGTAAAAAAATGCACCTGTAAATCAATTTAAGGGGGCAGATATTGTCCTTTAATAGAAAAGGTGTGACTGCGGTCTACGTAGAAGAGAGGGGGTATGCAGAAGAATGTTAAATGCCCCAGGGGGTACGCCGCTGTAAAACGTTTGAGAACCATTGAATTAGAGTGTCCTTGCTGAATAAAAATAAAAACATTCAAAATTATCTAATTAACTACTATACTAGTCTGTAAATATACAGACTAATAAACAGATTATATATAACAAACCCCAGGTTTAAAAATGTTAAAAGATTTTTTTTTTAATTCACAAACTGATATTTGTGGTTTATATAAATAAAACAATTAGGCCTACATAGATGATTGATAGATGTTTACAAATTTTTATTGAAAAATTACAAAATATTTGAAAACAGAACATGTCCACTATCAATTTACAGGGCTGTCTATAGGCTGAATGTTGACTACTAGTAGTTGGCCAATCTGGCACATTTTCTGTAACCAATTCTCAAAATGTTAATTACCAGAGAATTAATTGGCCTAGCAGGTATAATGATCTAGATCTAAAAACGACCCTGGGTTAATGATATTAAGCATTGTTAAGTTTATGTTAAGTTTAAAACACTTATTCACTATGGCTTAGTGGTTATACACCAAAAACACCATTTATTAAACATGTTATGTCAAACAAGCATCAGTAAACAAACACAATACTGTTTTTATTGTAAACTACTAACTACAACACTCATGTGCATTAATAGGAGTGTTCCATAGAAAACCACATCAGAACTAAAAGCAAACATACACTGAAAGCATCAACCACGAACAGAGCAGCCGCAGACTGACTGACAAATGTACACAAGATGACACTGCAAAGCTGCTGCCTCAACAACCTGTTTAAAAATGACTCCTGTCTGTGTCAGACTTGCACATTTACAGGACATTAACCCATGTAATCCAATGGGGTCAGATAGAGTTCACCTCCAAACACATCACAGCTTAATTTTAAACCACCATAAGCCTGATCTCTCCCTGGATGGCCTCAACATGACGGTCATCTGACTTCCGCTGAAACACGGCTTCCCCTATAATGAGTTTTTTGGTCACTGAATAAAATGGGCCACAGTGATAGTAACCTACATTCAAGGATATTTCTCGGTAAAGAAAAGATAAGGACATATCTTTGGGCTATGACTATGCAAAACATTTTAGCAAAGCATGCTAGATATATATCGGTACCATACTGGTTACTGGCCAATATTAGAGATTTTTTTTACTTATTATTATTGGTCAACACTGGACTGTTTAATTGTGCGGCCCATTCCTCTACTTTTATATTTACATTACCTTGCTAACACTCACTTATAGCACTAATAATTTAATAACTGTATTAATAATTTAATATTTCATTATTTTATTTTACATTTAAAACAATTTCAGATTTTAGTGTTTTATTTTGACTTTTAATATTGTATTTAGACACAGTAGACACAAATTTTAATATCCAGCATTGTGGTTCATTGTGGCTGCGATTTTATTGCTTTCTTACTATCTTTAATTAAATTCTATTTTTTATTTAACCAGCAATCTATATATACATATATGTAGCGGGAATTACTTAAAATTCCAGTGTGACACACTTACAAAAACAAAAACAAATAGGGATCAGTGTTAATTTCGTCAACGAAGACGACGACGAAAAATATTCGTTAGCGAAAATCGAGATGTTGACCAGCTAAAACTAATATCTGATGATAAAAACTTTGACGAATTTATGCCACGTTTTCGTTAACAAGACAGGACTATAATGTTATTTGAGGACTACCGGACATTCAAAATACATCCTATAGGCTACTGTCTTGTCCTTCAAAATGTGCGTCCCTGTCATTGGATTGCAATCGGATAAGGGGCGTTTGCATATCTAGTCTCAGTATGGCAGCTGCAGTGGATGGATAGGCTAACAAAATGCAAACTAGCGATCTGAAACAATGGCCTCAGCACCTGAAGGGGTAGGGATAAGGTGACCAGACGTCCCGTTTTTCCCGGAAGTCACAATTCGTTGTCGAGAAGTGCTCTCTCTCTCGCACGCTCCACTTCTTCAGTTCTCATAAACAGTGCGCAATCAGTTCTCAGTGCTCAAATACACACACAGCAGTCCAAATGTCTATCGTGTAGAGTATCTCACGTAAATACAGTCAGTTATGGATTAAGTGAACGTAAACAGGTGGGTGAAAACTGAACGCGTGTCAGTATTACATGCATGCCTTCCGTCTTAAAGGGACAGCATTCCTAATTAAGTACCTATCTTTGTCATTAATGTTAACCAACAAAAGATGTTAAATAAATATCTTAAGTAAACCTACTGTATCTGAAAAATTAGTTTAATTTGTATCTCTTTCGTATGTCTTATTGTCTTATTCTGCTTCTTTTCCAAAAATTATAAATTATATATATTATAAAAATGAAAATTGTCATCATTTATTCAAGTTTTTCCAAATTCAATCCTTGATTCAAATTTCTCATAAGCTTAATTGATTTGGTCTAAAGAGATAATTAATGACTATTTTTGTTTGAAGACTACTTATAAAACAGCTACCAAAATAAATGTTGGTAACTGCAGTTTGACAAAGTTATGACTAAAGTTGACAAAAATGCGATGACTTTTTGTCGACAAACTATGAACGACTCAAATGACTAAAATGCGACTAAGATTATTAAGCTATTATAGTGAATGCCCCTATAAATGTTGTTTTATATTTAAGATTTAGTTAAATGATGCATGTGCTAAGTCAGCGAACATCAAAGATCACGCAACAGAAGTGTGCGCGCTCTCTCTCTCTCTCCCTACCGTTAAGAAACGTAACTTGTGCATTGTTTTACTTACTTGTTTTTGACATATTCGACCAAACTACAAACTTTCCAGTGATGTCTGTGAGAAGGGGATATTAACTCGACAAGCTCGCGCATGTGCTCCGCCACATGCTCAATCCACTCAACGTGCTTTGCTTATCAGCTCGCGCACGTAAAATTACAGAAGAAATAACCATCAGCAAACAAACCCACAACTAAAACACAAATAAAGTGTAAGTGTTCCTGTGGCTCAGTGGTAGAGCATTGCGTTAGCAGCGCAAAAGGTCATGGGTTCAATTCCCAGGGAACACACATACTGGTAAAAAATGTATAGCCTGAATGCACTGTAAGTTGCTTTGGATAAAAGCGTCTGCTAAATGCATAAACTAATTAATTAATTAAAACATTTTAACCCACCCCCAATGGAATGTCTGCATTAAGCTAAACAATCTAAATGTATAGGGGATATATACTAAATCCAATCTCCCCATAGTAGTGAAAACAAATGAGACTTTAATCTCAAAGCATAAGTGACCTTCTCCATTACAAAAATGATGTTCATTCATTTCAAACATGTTCTTCAGACAATGTAAAACATTGAATTATCTGTAATTTGTGCTTGCGAGAGTGACACTTAAGAGACAATATAATAGTTATATATAGGAATGCATCGAGCCGATACTCAGTATCAGTAACGGCTCTGATACTGCCATTTTCTGGCGGATTGGGTATCGGTTAGACGAGACCGATCCAAATCCGATATTGTGCGTATACTATGCTGTGTTATTGTTAAGCCCCACGAAAGGCACAAAAACATTATAAAGCACCATAGAGTTTTCGTGCACTATATATTAATTGTTCTTAAGCCGTTCCATAGTTTAATGTGAAGTATAGATTAATATTTAAGTCAAGTTCACTAAACTCTTCTCCCCGCTGTGTCTCTGTCATCCTCCATTCAGCATTCAAACTGCTTGTCGCGTTCGGTTACTACAGTCAAAACGATGAAACTCTCTTCAAAAGCGCACAATATCTGAGATTTAAAACTGTTAAAAGAAAAGGCTCAATAAAATATCACACCGATATAATACACTACGCAGCAATATCTCTTCACTTTTCTATGCGGAGCGCTGGGCCTTTTTTGTTCCGTTTTATCTATCATATGTTGTAATATATATATATATAGGCTACTTGTTTTTCATGAATGTATTTTACAACAATACAAAGAGCAATGTGTAACATTTTACCAGATTCAGTCCTACACTTATTATCTTTTATTTGTTCCCCACTAAATAATGTTGTTTCCCTAAATGTATAGTTCAGTTTAATGTTTTTAGAAAATTATTGTGCGCCCATGTTTTTAGAATAACTTTTGCTGCTGAATTATCCACTAACCTAGTTTATAATAGTATTTTTTGTCATAGATTATGATGATCTATTTTTTCATTTGTTATTTTTCATTAAAATGAAGTAGCAGATTGTGTTGATTTAAAAAAAAAAAAAAAACTGTGCTGGTATCGGATCGGATCGGAATTGGCCGATACTCAGAATTTCTGGTATCGGATCGGTTTTGAAAAAATGGTATCGTTGCATCCCTAGTTATGTATGTATGTACATATATATATATATATATATATATATATTTATTAAAAAAAGATCAATCACGTTCCCCACAGTGACAGTCATCGCATACCAGACTGTTGGTGGAAGACGAACAGGCGCCACAAAACAAGCCCACTCAGTAGAGTCAGAGAGCAGTCAGCGTGAGTTTCCTTTATTTATCATTTGTTTAGTAAATAGGGGCCTTTATCTGTGCAGATATACACTAGAGTAATTCACATTTACACACTCTAAAATCCGAAACCAAGACTGTCTGTTCTCTGAGAAGATAAACTAGGCCAAACTGCAATTAAATTATATATGGATGGGCTCAATTATGCAAGATATGCTCAGATTTCAAGCCAAGTGAAGCGTAATTGTAATTCAGTATCCACTGACAGCACGAACAACACTTAATTCACAATTAAAGGTAATTTCTTTATTACAAAGCTGATGTGGGGAAGCCTCACCTGAGCAAAGAGGTAAGACATAGCATAGTCATCCAGGACAGGACTCTCAGATCCTTTAGTTACTCCATAGCGGTACGCTCGGGACACCCCACAACTGTACCAGCCGGGAAAATAGTACCTGATAGAAAATATCACAGTCACTAAATCGCAGCACGAAAGAAATGAGATGGAAGAGACAAAAGCCATAAAATAATATAATTCAGTTTAATTAAGTGAGAGATGGAGCTATGTGTTACCTAATTCTGAATAACAAACTCTCATTGGCTGTTTCGTCTAAATTGAGAACATGATTGGGTGATAACCAGACACTTTCATCTTCTTTGTACAGCCCAAACAGGCTGCAGTAGACTGGAGACACTCCTGTGAGAAACACATCAGCATAAAGAACAGGTGCTAATGAGAGAAGATAGATACCCAGTGTAAAGTTAGAAAAGCCTCCACATGTAAACTAGGGATGGGTAATGATGGTCAGCTAACTGAGCAGCGGTGCTACAGCCAACTAGTCAATTTGTGACGTTAATTAGTTCAGTATTAGAATAGAATTCTCCTTATTAGAATATTATTAGAATGGTTCATCACAAATCATAGAAATAAATGACATAAAATATTGTTAAACATATTCAAATAGAAAACAGTTATTTTAAATTGTAATAATATTTCACAATATACATTTTTACTGTGATTTAATCACAGAAATGCATCCATAAGAGACTTCATTGAAAAGCATAAAAAAAAAAAAACCAAAACGATTCCAAACGTTTGAACTATACACACACACACTTAAAAAATCTTATTGCTAAAACTCTGAAAATTCCCATGCACGAAGTGTGAACAGGCCTTTACGTTTAATTAATCATTTAATGTAATTAATACCTGATATTTTGATCATTACATAAATGACAAAAATATCCATACACACTATTTGCCAGATGCAAAAAAGCATTTATGTGTGGATTAGGATTGTGCCGATAGACAATAATATCATGTATTGACGATAGTCAGAGATATCGCCTGTGGCTGATGCCTCTGAGGATAGTAAGACAATTATTATTATTAATATTATTATCATCATCATCAGGCTAGTAATCCTATCTAATTAATATAAGGACTTATTTGTTCCATCATACTTCTTTTTCCACGTTTTTACAGTGTTGCGCAATCTAACCAATCACACACGATTTTGTTTATGAATGCAATGGCCAATCAGCTGCGTTCAGATGAGTCATCGCTGAAACAGTGGAGTTTTGTAATTCAGCGCACGCTGATTGAATTCTGCCTTGCGATTTCTCATCATAAACAACAAGGTGATGTATGTGCGATGCAAGTATAAGAGATTTATTCATCATAGTGTAGACAGCTTCACTGATTATAACGGGAGTGTATTTAAAGTGCAAATACTTGTGCTAGACTGACGTCTGTTATGATGTACTTTTTGGTAACGTTGTAAATGTTCTTTGCTCATTTTCTGTAGCTGCTTTTTGAATAACGGGGGAATGTAAGCCTTATGATTAGTAACTTACAATGTTTCTTTTAAATGTTATCATGTTAAATACAAATTCAGTCATATTAAAAACATTAGGCTTCTTTTAGCTTTATGCTGGAGTTGGTTCACTTTCCAGCAATGAAACTAAGTAAATAAATAATTAAATAAATTTGCACAATAATATCGTGTATCGGCGATCTCACAAGCTGACTATAGGACGATATGACATAACAACCCAACAAGTCTGGATGCAAAAATAAAAGTGCATAGACAAATTAAGTTGTTTCTATAAATTTCCTCGGGATGAATGATATCTATCACATATGCATTTACTAGCCCTTAAAGATTATTTTAATACCAGCATCACGTTTAGCAGATGAAATGATATAAAGGAAGTCTGCTGAAAAAATAAAAAATAAAAAAGACATCTTGAAATACCATCACATGTCTGTCACCAATACCCTGCTGGGGATGAGCTAATGGCTCCTGGGCTGATGTTTATCTTTATTAAACAGTAAACACAGGTGGACTGACAGGATCTTATATATATATATATACATATATATATATAAGCCATCAATACTGCACCAGATTGATGTGAGAGTCCACAACATGTACCTAATAACGGACTGTTTACACAATAATCTCAGTAAGTACAATAAATAAAAAAAATGAAGACACTGTGTTATGAATAAACAATTTGTATATACGGGTATTAAGAAAATAATGTCAGGCTTGAACCCTCCCCCCTCCTTTTTTTTAATGGAAAATCACTTTAACACGTGTCCTAACCATGCGCAACGTGTACAGAAATACAGATAACAAATACAGATCCCAAGCAACCGATAAAATGTCATGTTGTGAGATGTTGGTCACAGACCCATGTTTCATTTGAACAAAAACTCCATGGAAGGGATTTATCACATTGCATCTGGGCAGAACACAATGCTTACTGTGTTGAACGTGTTATTCTTTATCAGAATATATAATTCACATCTACTTTTTGAACTCAAAATACATTTATCACTTCTTTTCTATATGATGGGCATGACTGACCACACTCCTTGGCAGCGTTGACGATGAGCTGCTCGGTGACATATTCTCCTGGCGGGTAGCAGAGAGGGGTGCAGTTAGTGTCACTACGGCTGCTGTGGTAGAGGTGGATCCTGAGAACGGTGGGCTGCTTTGGGCAAAGCTCCTCATGGTGGGCATCACCGTTCTGGTAAAGCGGCTCACAGACAGCTGTCTCCATGTCCATCACAGAGACACAAGCGATGAGAGGCAAAAGAGCAACATTCACCTGGTGGTGGACATGTGGAGAAAGAACAGTCAGATTACCAGCAGATGATTGGATGGTTACTAATAAAGCAGAACATATTTGCTTGATATATTTTGTTGAGCAAAACCAATACAGGGAACTGAACAAATCATTAAGCTCCTCCTTCAAGTGAATGTAGAAAACTTGAGCATCAGTGCTAATGCAAATTTCACCTTCAAACTTCACATCCAAAGACTTGAGGACTTTAGAAGCAATTAATTTTAGCACATCTACCAACAGATTTTAAAGCCTTGAAATGACGTAAATAAAAAGCTTACGAACCACAGCAAGAAACAAACAAAAAAACAAACCAAACACAAAACAAAACAAGGCAATAATTGGGAAAAAAGTGGAATTACCACCAATGATCATTTATAATTTAAGAAATGAGAATTAAGAAATGATCTGTACATCAGGTGGCCGTTCTCACTGGACACATTCTCATTCACTATTTAATGTGTTTTTTTTTTTAATTCACCCTTCGCCAGAAGTTTGATTGACAGGAGACTTGACCAGTCATAATACCGAATCAGCCATTTTGTTTGACAAACAAACTAGGCAGGAGAGTAGATTAACATCGGTGGACTTGAAAAGTTGAAAAATGGTGTGTATTGATCTTTCTGCAGTTGAAACAAGATACCTTCTGATCATTCATGTTTATTTTGTGCTCTAACTATTAAGACAAAGAGATGATCGATTCACATGCTGCTTGAACTGAAGCACTAAAGTTTCTGTCACGACACATTACAGAGCCACAAAATTGTATTGTTTGACATTCTTGAAAAAAAATAAAGACAAAAATTGAAATCTGAGAATTTGTTTCATACCAAAAGCAACCTGCTCTGTCTTGTCTGTTGGCACTTTGTCAGTTTCCTTTTGCTCTGCGATGTATTTTTCACTGTGTGAGAACATGATGTGTGGCATGAAAACAGCATGGCTTGTCAGACATAGCAACAGTAACTAAAGGGGTCGGGTCTTTGCGAAGGGTCAATTGGTCAGACAGACATCTCTGGCTCCACTCTTTTTGAACACATAAATGTGCCCTGGGTGAACACCCACATCTATTTGAGTTTTATGTCACACAAAATGTCACTTTGGTATTTCTTACAGACTAGAGAAGAGATCCGTTCCACTTGTGTTTGCTATACATACCAAACCATCTGAGAGTCATTCATGTAGTAAATTTGTCAAAACACTGACCGTGTGAACACAGCCGCAGATGAATCAAAAGAGCAAAACAATTTTGCCTGTCTGCGTATGAAGAATACAACACTGGATCTTCATTAGAGTGATGAACAATACATACAAGCTTACACCGTTTACTTGATATATAACCAATTGCAACGCCCTGCGTCATGCTTTTTATTTCATTTCAGGGCTTCAGTGTTTCAAGTGAATGAGTCATTTGACATTGGTCAAGTCATGCACCTCTGTAGTTTGCCCATAAACCTCTGCCACTGTCTGATATTACAAACTCTTCTCCATTAAAGGAAACACAGTCCTCAGTACGGTCAATCCTCAGTACAGTCAATCCGATACAACATTTAATACAACTAAAAATGCAAGAAACAAACAAAAAGCCACATAAATTATAGCTACAGGCAGTGATTATTGGGGTCTAGACACAAATAGCTCATGGAGACAATTAGGTGATGCAACTGCCAAATATTGGCTGTTCGTACTGTGAAGTCGACAGTTTTAAATCTCCACTGATTCTGTGATCTAGGATTTGAGGAAACAGCGCAAAAAAAAATACATGATCGTTAGGGCTGCACGATGTGCATCTTGTCAGTAAAGCCAGTTCTGTAATCAGTAGTAAATCTCCATCACGTGCTTTCAGATGGAGTAGCATTTACTACACAGAGCCATAGTTCACTGACAAGCTACGCAAAATCGCGTTCATAATCGCAAACGATTTAACCGCGCAATTATGAAATCGAAGAAATTGTTCTGCGATTATGAAAGCTGTTTGCATAGGTTGTCAGTGAACTATGGCTCTGTGTAGTAAATGCTACTCCATCTGAAAGCAAGTGCAAACACCGCATTTAATACCATGTTTTTACTCCAAACTCTCTTCATAACATCAGTCGAGTGTTTGAGATAAATCCTTCTGTGAGATGATGTGGCTTCTTAAACAGAATAAGGCACGCAACATATTTCATAGTATTCTAAGCAGTGATAAAGGCTATGTCGATTAGCATTGCATTATTATATACTTTATTATATTAAAACAAACTCAGATAAACCATATATTGTCGTAGACCTGTTTATTAGTCACGTTGAATTAATCAAAGCAGTTAAATCTTCTGTTTATTCAGCTGCAGCAATAGGCATTTCCTGGGTTTCTTCTGCGAGACGTATTTGGAGTTTCAGCGCAAGCGCCCTCTGGCCTTTGAATGGAGATTTACTGCGGATCACAGAACCGTGCTTCACTGAAAGATACGCATGACAATCGCAGCTTCTGTCTAATCGCGATTTATTGCCTTTGCGATTTAAGTTTGATTAATTGTGGAGCCCTAATGATCGTTTCAAAATTGACAACTGATTTCACAAAGGAATCCAGAAAACGTTCAGTCATTCAAATTGCTGCAAATATTATCAGACCTAAATGGATGCTATCTCTAGTGTCAACATAAGTGTTACATCTCTCATCTGTCATTTAGGGGCTGTTTACACCTGGTCACTTCATGTGTTTTGTCTAATCGGATAGACATCCGATCGTGAAAATGCCAGGTGTAAATGCCCGACGAAACACATTCGAGACGGATATAAACTTCAGAAGGTGGTCTGGGCTGCATTCCAGATGAAACTGGACAAGTGTAAATGCATTTGGTTGTTGAAACCACATATGTAAATTTTATTCCTCCCAAAATGTTAAAATAATGAACGTGTGAGAGCGTTATAGGCTATATGACATTATAGTCAGATATGACTGTGCTAATGCAACACGCATTGCTGTGGACGAGTAGCTGAGCATCTCTTCAGCAAGCCGACACGCAAACTGCCGCGAATGAAACTGAAAGTAAGACAAGACGGTCAACACACATTCATCTTCATTAAAAGTAGTGAGACTAACCTGTCTTTCCAGTGCTGATGCCGTGCTCTCTCCTGTTGCGGTCTTTGATCTTGAAATGAGCTGATAATTAATAAAATGCAGCGCTTATCTTTTGATTTCGTTGACGTGAACTCCGTTAAATGTAAATATAGCGTGGGAATCGAAGATCGGATTTATATCCGTTTTGAGATGACACATGTATGTGGCCAAGTTTAAATGGAAAAGTTTTAACAAATATGATAGATATCCGATAAGCGAAAACACATGAAATGACCTGGAGTAAACAGGCCCTTACAGTTAGATAAAAGCTGAAAATTGATTGGCTGCTGGCAGCCATGGTTGTTGATTTTTCCAAGTGATATTTAAAGAAATTCACGTTTCATGTTCATTTTTTGGTTCATTAACCAAAAATAGTTTTTTAATAGCCAAATAATTAACCAAATGTATTTGATATGAACACTAACCAAGTTATTTCAGTTTAATCATGCCTGTTATTTTTATTATTTAATTCTAAAACAAGTAGCGAAGAAGAAGAGATGATTGGTTCATGAGGCAGAAAATCTGTCAAGCCACATTAAAATGCCTCAAAACTGCATTTATCTTTGCAGTTGCAATAGACTTCATGTCAAATGTAACAAAGCACAAAGATTATGTGGATTATTATTGTGAATGAGAAGTGTGCTACAAATAATGATTAGTTCTATAACTGAAAATAGCATAGACTAGAAGATAAATTCTTGGGAATTTTTTAACGAAAAATGAATATTGATTAATCAATATTATTAATTCAGCAGTAATATTATGTTGTTCGTCTGATCAGCAAACTAGGGTCTGTTACCTGCATTTTGTGGATAAATACTGCAACACAACAGCCACTGCCATAAAGACAAACTTAATATCAAAACAGGCAAAAATTCAAAGTTTAGCTACGTTTGTTCTTACAGTTCAAAACCATATTAAGCTTTTGAAAAATGTTTACCGGCTCAGGCAGATGATTTTAGATAGCTAGTGCCATGACCAAATACCACATAAAGCACAAGAGGAACTAAGTCTTGAGGAAGTGCAATAATATCAGTGCTGGGACCGTCATCATTGCTGCTGTTTGCTATGGCAACATAAAATAAAACTGGACACAAAGGCCATCAGAAGATTATGAAATTTCCTCCAAGAAAGAAAAAAAAAAAAGTGACTACGACTAAACTGACAGCTGTGCTTTAACAGTTAAAGCCTATAGTTTTACAATCAGGCCTTGACTGACTGACCAGATTCTGAATGCAGAGTTTTTGGCCAAAATCACAGACAGACATTGACTTTAACCTGCACCACAAAAGAGTTATAAAACTTCTAAAATCTTTTAGAGCTCATAATTTGTTTAAAAAATATAACATATTACACATTAATGAATAAATCAGTAGGTATATATACAATTATTTAATTTAAATGTCATGTTTGTGATTTTTTTGTTTATGTAAGCTATAGCTTCTGACCTTAGGGTGTACTCACACTAGGCATTTTGAACCGTGCCCGAGCGCGTTTGACCCCCAAAGCCCGGTTCGTTTGACTAGTGTGAGCGCTCTGTGCTGTGCTCGGGCGCGGTGCGTTTAGCCGGCCCTGGCCCGGTTGGAAGAGGTGGGCCAGGGCACGGTTCGGTTGGGCTCGGGCGCGGTACGCATGCAGTGTGAGCGCTAACTGCGCCGGAGCACGGAACAGTTACGACATCATTGTCATCATTACGATCGCAAACATATACTATTACTACACTACACTTTTCAATTAATTTAATTTAATCAAGTATATTTAGGTTTATAATGGCTCTGGTTCTTATGTTATTGATGAGCAGGAAATGTAGTTTGTAAGTAAAGCTGCAAATTATTTCATTAACTTCAGCTGCCTCCGTAATCATTTTCTGATACATTCAAGTGAAAATCAATGCACGGCATGAATTATAAATTAATTATTCGGCAGAATATTAGCCAAATAAAATGAAAAAAAAAAAAATCAGCAGCCTACAGAACAAAAATTAGCAGTATAAAGAACACTTAAATGAAGGAACTAGACTAATTTATAGATTAGTAAAGACAAGTAAACAGCAATAAAATAAGAAAACACAAATAAATTAGCAATTGCACAAATAAATATAACTGATCAAAGTTGAGGTACAGAAATTGAAATCTAATTTAATGAAACATAACACTGCATAGTTTTCGTTTTATATATAAAATATAGAACAATCCTTAGTAAAGTTACAAAAATTATTCAGCCAAGATCAGCAAGTGAATTACTTTTTCTTCTGTTATTTGATTAACATTAATGGCACAGACAGCAGCAGGAATATCAGGCTGCTGTCACTTTAAGACTAGGGGTGGGGGAAATAATCGATTCACATATGAATCGTGATTCAGTCTTCTAGTGATTCACATCATTCACAAATTAAAAAAATCGATTTTCTAGTTAATATTATAATAATAATAACAACAACATGAGAAATTTAGGAGGAAAAACAAATACATCCTGCCCCATTTTCAGTGAGGGCAAGTCTTTGGAAAAATATTATATTAATTATTGATCTTTTGTTATTGTGGGAAGTAGGGATGTGCCTGAATAGTGAATCCGTATAAACCTCTGCAAAAACCTTTAACTCTCAATATTATTTAGATGATATTTAGGGATACACAACATTGGATTTTTGCAGATATCCGATCATTTTCAACTCATTTTGGCCGATAGCCGATGTAGATATATAATTATTTTTTAATAATTAAAAAAATTATTAAAGGAACTTATTTGTTAGAATTAAATAAACAATAATAAAGTTATTTTATAATGACAGTACATTGAAAATGTGAAAATAACTATAAATAAACTATATATTAATCACTGCCTTTTTTTCAGAAAGATGGTGGTAAGTGGTAACCTTAACATTTTATTTTATGATTTAACATTTGTAAATGTTCTAAAGCAAAAGAGTTATAAAACTTCTAAAATCTTTTAGAGCTCATAATTTGTTTAAAAAATATAACATATTACACATTAATGAATAAATCAGTAGGTATATATACACAATTATTTAAATTTAAATGTCATGTTTGTGATTTTTTTGTTTATGTAAGCTATAGCTTCTGACCTTAGGGTGTACTCACACTAGGCATTTTGAACCGTGCCCGAGCGCGTTTGACCCCCAAAGCCCGGTTCGTTTGACTAGTGTGAGCGCTCTGTGCTGTGCTCGGGCGCGGTGCGTTTAGCCGGCCCTGGCCCGGTTGGAAGAGGTGGGCCAGGGCACGGTTCGGTTGGGCTCGGGCGCGGTACGCATGCAGTGTGAGCGCTAACTGCGCCGGAGCACGGAACAGTTACGACATCATTGTCATCATTACGATCGCAAACATATACTATTACTACACTACACTTTTCAATTAATTTAATTTAATCAAGTATATTTAGGTTTATAATGGCTCTGGTTCTTATGTTATTGATGAGCAGGAAATGTAGTTTGTGAGTAAAGCTGCAAATTATTTCATTAACTTCAGCTGCCTCCGTAATCATTTTCTGATACATTCAAGTGAAAATCAATGCACGGCATGAATTATAAATTAATTATTATTAATTATTCGGCAGAATATTAGCGAAAGTTGTTTTCTCCATTATCTCATACATGACGCAAGCGTGCTCCAGCCCGGAATGTTTAATGCAAGTGTGAGTGCAGGCCAGCGGGGGAGTGGGGGTAACCTTAACATTTTATTTTATGATTTAACATTTGTAAATGTTCTAAAGCAAAAGAGTTATAAAACTTCTAAAATCTTTTAGAGCTCATAATTTGTTTAAAAAATATAACATATTACACATTAATGAATAAATCAGTAGGTATATATACACAATTATTTAAATTTAAATGTCATGTTTGTGATTTTTTTGTTTATGTAAGCTATAGCTTCTGACCTTAGGGTGTACTCACACTAGGCGTTTTGAACCGTGCCCGAGCGCGTTTGACCCCCAAAGCCCGGTTCGTTTGACTAGTGTGAGCGCTCTGTGCTGTGCTCGGGCGCGGTGCGTTTAGCCGGCCCTGGCCCGGTTGGAAGAGGTGGGCCAGGGCACGGTTCGGTTGGGCTCGGGCGCGGTACGCATGCAGTGTGAGCGCTAACTGCGCCGGAGCACGGAACAGTTACGACATCATTGTCATCATTACGATCGCAAACATATACTATTACTACACTACACTTTTCAATTAATTTAATTTAATCAAGTATATTTAGGTTTATAATGGCTCTGGTTCTTATGTTATTGATGAGCAGGAAATGTAGTTTGTGAGTAAAGCTGCAAATTATTTCATTAACTTCAGCTGCCTCCGTAATCATTTTCTGATACATTCAAGTGAAAATCAATGCACGGCATGAATTATAAATTAATTATTATTAATTATTCGGCAGAATATTAGCGAAAGTTGTTTTCTCCATTATCTCATACATGACGCAAGCGTGCTCCAGCCCGGAATGTTTAATGCAAGTGTGAGTGCAGGCCAGCGGGGGAGTGGGGAGGGGGGATAATCGCGCTCGGGCTCGGTTCAAGGCAACCGTGCCTTGTGTGAGTACAACTTAAATCAAAACATACTCATGATTTTATGGCCTCAATTACTGCTTTATTTAATCAGAAACACAGCCTAAATATTATTTGTGTATTTTATTGATAATGATTAAAATGGTGACATGAAATATAAAATTATTTACAAGTTAGTGCATATTTAATTAGAAAATGCCTCATTTGCATATTTAAACAATTTCTGAAAACTTGCAATACAAAAAAAAATGTCAAAGTTCTGTGTTTAATAGGGTTGGGTATCGAGAACCGGTTCCGAATTTCGAAGAACCGGGTACTCGATAAGACGCGTGCATTTCGATTCCACTTAACGATTCCTGCGTTCGCATTTTAATGTGATTTTAAAAGATTGACGTGCAGGAAGGGAAAGAACTTGAGCACTGTTTGCTTTTCGAGCACAGAAAAAAAGCAGTCCCGGGGTGGGTTCCCGGCCTGCGTCTGTTCTCGAACTGTTCCATGCATTTTCACTGAAGAAGATTTGTTCTGAGCCTAAACGTGCTTCTCTTTCACATTTACCAACCAATATGCACAAAAATATGTCAGTATATCACCATAAACACAGCCATTTTTGTCTTAAGTGAATGTAAATGTGAAAGTAAACGCACGTGTAAAAAGTATTTTAGATCCGCCCGTGTGCGTTCGGTGTTAAAGAGACAGCAGCCTAATAAACATGTGCGGCCTGTCATTAATGTTAATCAAAGAATAAAAGAAAATCGTTCACTGATCTTGACTGAATATCGTTCATAACTTTAATGACAATTAATGTATATAATATTTATGAAAAGAAAACTATAGTGTTTTTAAACTTTTGATTTCAATTTCTGTACCTGAAATTTGTTCAGTTGTATTTATTTACGCTATTGCTAATTGATTTGTTTGTTTCTTCCTATCTCATTACTGACTGTTTACTTGTCTTTAACAATTTAATGTTTAAAATGTATTAGTCTAGTTGTTTTTGCTGTGGTATTTTTTGTTAAAAACATAGGCAAATGTTCCTAATAGGGATGAAATGATTAACCGCGAGCCGGTTGAAAATCGATTTAAATATGTGACGATTCAAATCGGTTGAGATGCTAAACAAATCGCGATTCATTTAGGTGTAGGAGTTTATATGAATGTATGTCTGAGGGGAATTTACTGTCTTTAGAAAAGTTTACATGGTATTTTTTCTTTTCATCTTGCCTCTGTATAATGCATATTAAAGTTCATAAGTGCAGCACTGCTTTGTTTACAGCGGACACCATGGAAACGCTTAAAGCGCCACCTGCTGGCAGAGAGTGAATCTGCATCTCGTTCAGCTCAGCTTTCATGCAGATATTTTTTAGTCAAATTCTGTTTTTGCTTAAAATTTCGAAATTATACAACCTAATTTAGATTAAAAACTGTTCATGTATGCAGCATCTTTGTTTGGATCATGATTAAAATGCAGTGGTTGCCTCAAATTTTAAACGGAAAAGGCACAGACAAAGCCTTAGCCTTAGTTTGTTTATATGAAGAGATTTTTTGTATTTGTGTTACTTATTTGATTTGGGGCTTGTTTTAAAATTTAAATTTAGTTTTGTTATTTACATTTACATTAGCTTATATTTAAATTTTGTTATTTAGCAGACGCTTTTATCCAAAGCGACTTACAAATGAGGACAATAAAAGCAATCAAAACCAACAAAAGAGCCGTAATATACAAGTGCTTTATTAGTATATTATTATAGTGTTATATTTCAATTTCACAAAGAAACGTGCAGCATTTTGTCCAAGCAATAATAAAATGACACATTTAATTTATAATTTGTCTTAAAATCGTGAATCAAATCGAATTGTGAGTTGAGAGAATCGTTACATCCCTAGTTCCTAAGTGTAAAAGGCCTAAGTGTTCTGTAAGTTGCGTGCTCATGTTATTCAGCTGCAACAGAAAACTTTGTAAAAAGACAGAATAAGTATGTTTGACATCTAAATGTTTCACTTAATTTTTTTTTAATCAGATTTTTTTTTTATCTTATTGGAATCAAACTAGGAATCGATAAGCAGAATCGGAATCGGATACCCAACGATACCCAACCCTGATTAACCAACTTTTTGCTGAATGATGGTGATATCGATTATCTAGTTTTAATTACACTAGTTTAAATATAATTTAATTATTTGATTAATTACATAACATGCTTGAAACAAGTGAACTTAGACAATAAATGAAATATAACTGTCTAAAAATGATCAGTTTTCCAAAAAATTATGGCTGTTTCACCAAACATTAGTGTACTTGTTTATCAAGGAGACAACTAGGGCTGGACGTTATATCGAGTTTGTACGATATATCAATATTTTCTTTATAAGCGATTCGATATGAGGCAATACCGTTTATATCGATATACAGTAGTTTTGATACAAGCGCATCTGAAAATATAGCGGCGGACACAGTGCGGAGAAAGTGCATAATCCAGTTTGTTCTAAACATGTGACAAGCTTCATATTACGGCCTTTAAAAACTGGTAAGAAATAGTTTATGGTTTCATTTTAGTGTTGGGCGATATGGTCATTTTTCAAATCGTCATATCGCCAGCCTGTGAGATCGCCGATAGACGACGAGAAAGGCAAGAGAGAGTCTCTGTACTTATCATAGGCTATTTCATAACTATGTGGTGTTTTATACCGCGCAGGCGCGCGCGAGAGAACCTATGAAAGCACCAATAATCGAAATAATATACTTTCAAACATACTGATAAACTAACATGTTTAAAACAGCTATTTCATATATATTCAGATACAACAGTCATACATCGCTATTAGGACCGCACGTCCTGTGACAAGTTTGTCGCCTCAGAGCACGAAAGTTATCAGTCTAAAAGGTCTGCAGTCAACGGTGAAAATCAAAAGTAGATTTATTTTAAAGACCAACAGTTTAACACTAAATATTAGGGATGCTCCGATCCGCCTTTTTTCCCTCCGATACCAATTCCGATACCTAGGGTTCGGTATTGGCCGATACCGATCCGATACCAGTGAAGAGAATGATCTTGGAGAGAGCTTTACCGAGCTGACTGCTGTAACTGAACGTGACCAGGGTTTAAAGGCTGAACGAATGACTGACAGCCACAGCGGAGAAAAGAGTTTGTGCGAACTTTAATGTAAGGACTTAAATATTCACATGTAGCTCACATTAAGCTATCGTATGGCTTCAGAAGTAACACAGAATAATTCGCACAATCGAGAAAAAAATAAAAATAAATCTCTGATTTGGATCGGCTCTCTCTGACCGATACCCGATCCGAGAAAAATGGCACTATCGAAGCCGATACCCGATATGAATATCGGATCGGCGCATCCCTACTAAATATTGGACATAAACGAACACTTTAAATATAAACGTATTTAAAACAGGTAAGTTCATATATTTGGAGTAAAGTTAAATTGAACGGATACATCAGTCACACAGCGCTCCGGGCCGCGCCCCATAACGAGCCCGACGCACTGCCACAGAAACAAGAATGAGATGCGTTCTAACATAACTGTGGCATTAAAGGGGTGGTTCACTGTTTTTTTTCTAGGCTTGGTTGTGTTTATGGGGTGCAGTCTAACATGTGTTAATGCTTCGTTTAAAAAAAAAAAAACTCATTATTTTTCACATAATTTACCTTTATTCCACACCGCTCTGTCCCTTCTCTGAGAAACGGGCTGATCTTTTCCTGTTTTTAAGAAGCCCCACCCTCAGAAATAGGCGATGGGCTCTGATTGGTTAGCTAGACCAGTGTGTTGTGATTGGCTAAACCTCCTCTAGTGCGTGTATAAATGTCCCGCCCCTCACCTCAGCGGCATGTGCTCTGAATGTATTGTAAACAACGGCATCCTTAATATCGCTTATCAGTTTGAGCCCGATTGAGAAGCAGAGGATATTATTGAGGAGGATCATGCAGAACCTGTGCAAGCACGGCTTTTAATAGTAGGCCTATGTTTTTTGTTGTCTCATACTTTTAGATATGCTGTTATTTGTAAATGCTACTGCTTATGTTAGCTTTTATTACACGGTTTTATCCTGATTAAAGCTTTAATACAGTATGGCAACTGCACGCACGTCCATGTTTAACGCTTCTCATAGCTATGTGAAAATAAGTGTATAACTGTAACAGTTCATTTTTGGAGCTGAGCTGAATGAGAGAGAGAGAGAGAGAGATGCAGAGCATGTGCAGAGCAGGGGGACGCGAGGAACAGTATTGAGAACGGCTGCTTTACGTGCACCTCTAGTTTTCTCTTCCTCTTCTCTAAAGCAGCGCAGGCATAGCCACCTTTGCTGCCTTTTCCCGAGGGCGGGGTTTATCTGGGATTGTGATGTCATGAACCCGGGAAGTAACTCGTTGTAGTCCCTACCAGCCGTTTTTGTAGGCATTAAACCGCCAGAATTTTAAAAGACGATATCTCCGTTTGCATTGAACTTTCAGCTTCGTATCTTTGCAGATATTGTTTATGCTCAAACAGCAACATTACACACTAACTAACATTAAAAAAAAGTGAAATCGCAATCAACCACCCCTTTAAACTCAGTTAGTGAGGGCTCGGTTAAAATATTGCACATACAGTGGGTACGGAAAGTATTCAGACCCCCTTAAATTTTTCACTCTTTGTTATATTGCAGCCATTTGCTAAAATCATTTAAGTTAATTTTTTTTCCTCATTAATGTACACACAGCACCCCATATTGACAGAAAAACACAGAATTGTTGACATTTTTGCAGATTTATTAAAAAAGAAAAACTGAAATAATCACATTTTGAATATTGGAAATATTTCAATTTTTCTGTCAGAAGTGCATGAGCCTTCTGCTTTGGGATTCTCCGCTAAACTTCACAGACTTCAGTGAACGAGCGCCGCTGCACGCATGTGCGCCAAACAGACAGAGCTCAATTAAATCGGAGCGCAATAATTTTGACTAAAATATAAATTTCGCTGAAATATTTGTACTTGGACAATAAATGTGACATGTAGAATTTTAAACCTTCAAGTAAGTCTATTTTTATGATAGCACTGATTGTAAAGTGACTGTAATGGGGTAATCAAAACAGCCTAACACAACTCTGTGCTGTTGTTCTCATTTATTTTCATTTTTAGTTTAGTGAATTTAACTTCCGCTTTAAAAGTCTTATTTTTGTTTTTAGATTGCAATGTTACAATCTTAGAATGAAATGTGATTTTAACCCTTTTTTGCACATAATATAAAGGCTTACATGGTTACATTCACTTTATTTGTTTTCATAGCCTTTAATATGTATTGTTTTGTTGGACAACATTGGGAGGTAAGCGAAATATATATATTAAATACAGATTTTTTTAAATACAAATACAAAAATGAAAAAACTGAGATATATACCATATAATCGCAAATCGGCCAAAAAAATACCGTGATATGAATTTTTGCCCATATCGCCAGCCCTAGAGACAACACTGTTTGTACAGTGATGAAATATAAGGATGTAAATTCAGAAAAATCAAGATACACATCACCATAACACTTTACAATAAGGTCTCATTAGTTAACATTTGTTAATGCATTAACTAACGTTAATTAATTATAAGCAATGCATTTGTTACAGAATTTATTCACCTCTGTTAATGCTAGTTAATAAAAATACAATTATTTATTGTTAATGCCAGCTCAGTTCCATTAACAATACTAAAAGATACAACTTTTGATTTTAACAATGCACCAGTAGGCCAAAATGTTGAAATAAACATTAACTAAGATTAATGAATGCTTTTAAAGTATTTTCATTATTAGTTCACGTTAACTACAGATAACAAATGGAACCATATTGTACATTTTATGAACAGAATATTTTTTACTGTGTGTAACTTTCAGCCAAACTAAAATACTGCAAAAATGTAAAAACATAATTTAACAGCCTATATTTAGGATACATAAAATGCTGGCTACGCAATTATTCAAATAATAATTGTATATTATATTGTATTTTATGCCATTTTATTACAAAACAAAATGTTTAAAATGTTATTAAACTCAGTCCATAATTATGATGTGACGGAAAACACACTTTTCATGACTTTCAGAAATAAGAATTACAGTTCTCCTGAGATGCATATTTCTCCAAGGCTGAATAAATTAAGAGGTTAGGTTAAGGTTAGGTTTAATTTCCAGGGTAGGGGATAGGGTTATTTATTTATTTTTCAGAATTGTTGCCCATACCTGAAGAAACACCCGTATAAATACACACACACACACACATCTATATATATATATATGCATGAATAGAAGTAAAATGATTGGGGCTGACATTTCCATCAGGTTACAGACTCGTGCTCTCAGTTAATTGATCAACAATCAGAGCAGACATTACCTACCAGTGTTGCAAACTGGCTGTAGTTACATGAAAATATGAATTATACATGACAGCATACATTGAATCTAATCTACAACATCAACATACGGCCTCACAGGCTGCAATACACAAATACGAGTGTTTTAAAGCAACAAGCCCATCTGCACAATAAAAACAAATAACGTTACTGTAAAGAGAAATACTTACTTGCTTGTTTGGGGTTGCTGAGCTAGCGAGCACTGCTAGCCAACTTGCGTGATGATCAACGCACTTGAAACTTCAAATATCCGAGCGAAACAGTCCGTTAATCCATGCTTCTGCATTTAACGTTACTCCAAATATTTCGTCGCTCGGTGTCACTTACGCGAGGGTTAACGGACATCCCGTTAGCTATCGTAACATTTGACTTGTTGAAGCACTGCTCGCTTAGATGTTTGGGGTCAAGTTTAGACGGCTAGATGCGCGTTAGCGTGTGCTGCTGTTGTCCCTTTTATTTACAAAACATGAGCACAGGAGCTTCGCACTTATGCATGCTGTCTCAACTCAATACGACGACGAAATATGTTCTTAAAGAAAGCCACCTGATGGATATGTTAAGCACGCGACATGTCTTAAGATCACCAGTGGAGTGACAGCTAGCGAGCATGCTAACTTACCAGACATGACAGTCAAGACTACCAGCAGGTCATGCTTTAACATACCACTTCTGTGTTTGTCTTTAAATGACCGATGCTTTGTCTATCCTTTCGAAAAGAGTGAATAAATACGAGTTTGAATTTCCAGCACGCAGTCTCTGTGTGTTTCTCTGTTGTCTCATATGCAGGTGGCGTCCTGTGCTTACTGCAGTTGACACGCCACTCGGAGTCTCAGCGGGAAGTGTCTCAATACCTAGTGTCATGCTTACCTAGACAGCATAGGTTTAGCTGACTTGCTTATAATTCCCCCAAATCTGCCTATGGCGCCCTGAAAGGTGTAAAGGTTTTAAAACACAACCCGTTTGTAACGGTAGAGTGATTCATTGACCCTTTGCTATCACCTTCATCAGATCACAATCAATTATTAACTCTAGACCCTCCCAGCACTGATCCTTTAGATTAGTCGTGCATTTTATATTTGGTCATTTTGAAATGCATGTTTTTGGCTGAGTGACTTGGTTAAATAATTGCAAGTAAGTGAAAGTAAGGATGGTTAACTTGTCCTTGATACCGATGCTCTCTGTTTGACCTCTCAGTTTGGTATGAAGTGAAAGCAAAGTATGTTTGCTATACACATGCTTCACTGCATATTCAGACTATTCAAACTTTTCAGTCCAAATGTCAGTCTATCTCCCCAAACACAAAACAATGTGATTAATACATCAACAGCAGATTCTGACTTGGATTCTTGAGCTCAGAAAGAATGGGGAAACGTATTTTGCTTTTAGGAAAAATCGAATATTTAGCCACTAACAATGGTTAATGATTCTTTAACCAAGTTGTTAGATATGATCAATGACATAATAAGTACAATTCAGAGCCCGCCCAGCTAACAAAGATGTTTTAAGTATTTGCTAACATTCCAATAAAGTTACAAAACATTATTTTTGAATGTTATCTGAATGTTCAAAACATTCAGTTGTTCAGTAAAGCTATGTTCAAAATATTCATTTGTTCAATAAAGTAAAAAAACACATTATTTTTGAATGCTATCTGAATGTTCAAAACACACATTTTGTAAAAAAAAAAAAAATGTTTTTAATTAATTAATTAAAAAGGATTTTTCTTGGTTATGCAAAATAGAACATTTGTGAGGATCTGTCCATGTTGAATGATTCTGAACCTTGGCAAAACCTTAGCATTTACATTTTACGATTGATTATTATTGTTTATATATTTAATGAGGCACATGCACATACTTAAGCTGCACTTGAAATGTCATTGCATCAAATAAAAACCAAACATTTATTTTAAGAAAGACAGTATAAATACAATTTTTCATGCAAAACATGTCAACAAAAAGAAGATCAGATTTTAGTGTTTGAAATCATGTCAAAAAACATAATTTGTTTCCAGATATCAGCTGGTTTGATTTTTCTAAGGCATTTAAATTCAAGCAGTTTACAAGTTACAGTTTACAGATACACCTATATACATGATACCTTGATACATGATACACCCTACATTGAGAATGACACAAATATTAATTTTCACAAAGTCTGCTGCCTCAGTTTTTATGATGGCAATTTGCATATACTCCAGAATGTTATGAAGAGTGATCAGATGAATTGCAATTAATTGCAAAATCCCTCTTCGCCATTAAAATGAACTTAATCCCAAAAACATTTCCTCTCCATTTCAGCCTTGCCACAAAAGGACCAGCTGATATCATGTCAATGATTCTCTCATTAATGCAGGTGAGAGTGTTGATGAGGACAAGGCTAGAGATCACTCTGTCATGCTGATTGAATTAGAATAACAGACTGGAAGCTTTAAAAGGAGGGTGGTGCTTGAAATCATTGTTTTTCCTCTGTTAACTATGGTTACCTGGAAAGAAACAGGTGCAGTTATCATTGCTTTGCACAAAAAGGGATTCACAGGCAAGGATAATGCTGCTAGTAAGATTGCACCTAAATCAATGATTTATCGGATCATCAAGAACTTCAAATGGAGAGGTTCAATTGCTGTGAAGAAGGCTTCAGGGCACCCAAGAAAGTCCAGCAAGTGCCAGGACCATCTCCTAAAGTTGATTCTGCAGCGGGATCGGGGCACCAGCAGTGCAGAGCTTGCTCGGGAATGGCAGCAGGCAGGTGTGAGTACATCTGCACGCACAGTGAGGCCAAGACTTTTGGAGGATGGCCTGGTGTCAAGAAGGGCAGCAAAGAACCCACTTCTCTCCAGGAAAAACATCAGGGACAGACTGATATTCTCCAAAAGGTACAGGGATTGGATTGCTGAGGACTGGGGTAAAGTCATTTTCTCCGATGAACCCCCTTTCTGATTGTTTGAGCATCCGGAATAAAGCTTGTCCGGAGAAGAAAAGGTGAGCACTTCCATCAGTCCTGTGTCATGCCAAAACAGTAAAGCATCCTGAGACCATTCATGTGCGGGGTTGCTTCTCAGCCAAGGGAGTGGGCTCACTCACAATTTTGCCTAAGAACACAGCCATGAATTGTACAAAAACATCCTCCTAGAGCAACTTCTCCCAACCATCCAAGAAAAGTTTGGTGATGAACAATGCCTTTTCCAGCATGATGGAGCACCTTGCCATAAGGCAAAAGTGATAACTAAGTGGCTCGGGGAACAAAACATCAAAAGATTGGGTCCATGGCCAGGAAACACCCCAGACCTTAATCCCATTGAGAACTTGTGGTCAATCCTCAAGAGGAAATTCTGACAAACTCCAAGCATTGATTATGCAAGAATGGGCTGCCATCAGTCAGGATGTGGCCCAGAAGTTGATTGACAGCATGCCAGGGAGAATTGCAGAGGTCTTGAAAAAGAAGGG
>NW_015505272.1:70389-119676 GCF_001515645.1 Sinocyclocheilus grahami | reverse complement strand
AGTTTGGTGATGAACAATGCCTTTTCCAGCATGATGGAGCACCTTGCCATAAGGCAAAAGTGATAACTAAGTGGCTCGGGGAACAAAACATCAAAAGATTGGGTCCATGGCCAGGAAACACCCCAGACCTTAATCCCATTGAGAACTTGTGGTCAATCCTCAAGAGGAAATTCTGACAAACTCCAAGCATTGATTATGCAAGAATGGGCTGCCATCAGTCAGGATGTGGCCCAGAAGTTGATTGACAGCATGCCAGGGAGAATTGCAGAGGTCTTGAAAAAGAAGGGTCAACACTGCAAATACTCTTTCTTTGCATAAACTTATTGTAATTGTCAATAAAAGCCTTTGACACTTATGAAATTCTTGTAATTATACTTCAGTATACCATAGTAGCATCTGACAAAAAGATCTAAAAACACTGTAGCAGCAGACTTTATGAAAATTAATATTTGTGTCATTCTCAACTTTTGGCCACGACTGTACATGATAAATTAACATAAGCAGCACACATAATGTAAAATTGGAGTGTCTTTGAGTATTCGGTCACTAGAGGGAGCCAGTTTCCTCTGTAACATCTAGATAGCGTCTCAAGACTTTGGAAAGAGATATTACTAAGCTTGTTAAAATACCTTACTGTTGCAAAAGAATATGATACAGATATGTCTGATTTACCTGAACTTATTTATGTAATACTCTATGGAGGAGTAGATTTACTAGGAGAAAACTTTCACATGAGCCCTCCAAAGAATATTCTTCTTCATCTCTCAAACAGCACTACACATGGCTGGGTGTTATATTCCAGTCACCAGGGTTACTGCAGTGCAGTGTCTGACATCATGATCAGTGTTGCCTTTTCCTGGGGATATCCGTCACAAACACAGAGCCTGAGAGTGGGACGGGAACAGGAAAGCCCTCACTCGGAAGAGGGTGGGCTGTGCCGAAGAGGTGAGATTTTAGCAAGGACAAATATTCCCTCAGACACAAATCCTGCTGGTACTCTTATATTCAATTCACTTTACTGGATTAATGCTGATTTTCTGAAGGACAATACACAAAAACTGAACGCAATAAGGAGACTAAGAACATATGTAAAACAAAATGTTGTTTAAATTATTGATTAGCCTTTAAAAGTTATAACTTTGATTGAATATATATAAAGATTGCAAAATATGTGATCTTTCCCTCAACTAGGCATCATTTCTTTCTCTCTCTCTCACTCATGTCTGAACATATGAGGTTGAGCAAGTGGAGCTCCTGCCCTACAGCTGTTGTGGTTCAAGGGCAGGAAGCAGCTTGGTTCCCACACAAAGGTACACGTCAAACACACAGACCAGTACAAACTCACTTACCAACACACACACGCACACGCACAACCGCACAAATGCCAGCCTCATAAGCATAACACGAGGTACAGTGAACAAATACACACCAAGACAAACAGGACATTCCTACTGTCTGATGCTACAAACCAACAGATTTACAGGCCCTGTTTCCACTTAAACAAATGCTTTAGCTCGCAAATGTCATGAAGTCTCCCCTTATGGATCACAGAGTGTCCAGAGATTGTATCACTTTTTGTACTCCTTGATCTCATATACTTTACTGTTCAAAAGTTTGAGAAGTTTGAGTTTTAATATAAGAAATTCATACTTTTATTTAGCAAGTAATGAATAATGTGATCAAATGTGACATTATGGTTACAAAAAATCAAATAAATTCAAATAAATGCTGCTCTTTTTTTGAATGTTCTATTTATTGAAGAATCCTGAAAAAAACACTGAAAAAAATCCCAAAAATATTAAACAGCAAGAGTTTTCAACATTGATGATTAATAAATATGTTTCTTGAGCACCAAATCAGCATATTAGAAAGATTTCTGAAGGATCATGTGACACTGAAGACTGAAGTAAAGGCTGCTAAAAAAATCAGCTTTGCCATCACAGTAATAAATTGCAATTTAAAATTCTTTCAAAAATAGAAAACAGTTATTTTAATTGTGATAATATTTTTCAATATTAAAATTTTTACTGTTTTTTTTTTTTTTTTACTGTAATCATACTGACTACACAGCTTTTAAAAAGTAGTGTATATGACCTATATATTGCACTTTAAGTCAAACTTAAAAGGTGGGAAGAGAGTCACCCATCACTAAATTTCCCATGATAATTAAATAGGTCAGCAAAAAACTTATAGCACACTAATTGCAAGGGCAGTGCCCTGGAGCAACTTGGGGTTAAGTGCCCTATACTCAAGGGCACTACAAATGACTCCGCATAACAAGGACCTGTTTAACAAGGAATAACATAAGAAAAGAAAAAAAAAGGTATAAATTCAGTTAAGATTCCCGGTAACCTTTTCTTAAATTTGTGCAGTTTTGTTTGGTAACACAGATCACACTACATATAACCAAAATAATGTATCACCCTGTTCAGTTTTTAAAACCTGTACAACATGCCAACTTTCCACAGGCAACTGTTTTGAAATATCTACCTCTCTCTCTCTGACTTTCTATCTGTGTATACGCCTATGCTGGGAAGAAAGGCTCAACTCTTTCCCACAGTCCTAGAGCACGTGGTTTAAAATTGGATCCCGAATGACCCACCCTCCCTATTGAAACGTCACTGCAGTTCAGCCATTGAGATCCTGTTACACTGCCAAAGATTTTTTAAGGCATTTGAATGAGAGTCTATTGAACTGGCAAAGAACAGTACAAGACACATTCAACAAAACCACAGAACCTATGGACAAGCTAAGTCAGGTTTGAGAGTTAAGAGATGCTTGAAATAATGTTTTCATGTGCTGAATATAAAGACTACATAAAAAGTTCAACCCTTGTTTCTCATTGCAAAGCATGCAAGATTTGTTCAGACAAGTGTGTAAACAATTGGATAATCATTTGTGTACTCGCAAGAATGTTTCGTCTTCCAAATTAAAATGATTTGCTTTTAATAAATGTGAAAATAAAAACTATTAGGCCTACCTAATTGTTAAATTTTAATAATTTGACATGCGCATATTCTAAACTTTATTTGTCATTACATCAACATATTACTAATGAAGCAATCGTTTGTCATGCCTCTAGAAGTTAGAAAATGGCCTAGTTTGTGCTTCAGTTTCTGAGCCAAATTGTGGCTGCATGGGTGATACAAAAACAGCAGTAGCCGAGTTCCCATGGTGCCTAAGGACATTGTTTTACCACTGAGAATGAGAACCTGCTGCCAGAAGAAGTGCCGGGCAAGTTGTTCCCCCATTTGTTAATGTATCTTTAACAAATGGATTGCTGATAGACAAATGTTTAGGAGTGTGAACTTGTGTGACACTGGGTGGGATTATGGACCGATAGATAGATAGATAGATAGATAGATAGATAGATAGATAGAGTGGTTTATTCAGAGTCGTTGAAAACGGCAATAAAGTGATATCACTTTACCATTTCAGGCTAACTTTTCTATTTTAATGGATTAGAAAAAATGAAGTTGACTATGACAGTAAGGTTGACAATAAACAGTGCATTATATTTATTTATTTAATTAACGTGTAAAATACAAATATGTATGCTATATTGGGGTGTTACAGTTGCAACACAATGCCAATTGAAAACAAATTAATCACGAACTCTAAAGACTTTTAGCACTTTTTATGTTGAATTATTTTTCTCTACATTTCGCCTTTTGTGTAGCCTATATAAAGAACATTGCACTGCAGTCTGCTAAAAAGCAAACCAACACAGTCTCCGCCCCAAAAAGACGAACTTCGTGACGGGTTATTGTTATTCAAATGAGCCTCAATAGGCGGAATCTAGTCGGTCAGCTATAACGGAGCTTACAGTCAGAACACAGCGCGCGGAGCAGGAGGCCATTCAACACCCGCTCGTGGGAACCACCTAGGTAAAGCCCTCAAACACACTTTTATTGTATTGATTGCAGTACTATTTCCCCCCGATTCTTTGCATCTGCAAAGATTAAATAACAGTTCGTACATTTTCCCTTTAGGAACAGAGTATTGGAGTATGGAATAGCCTACTGAAGTTCTCAGCTCTTTAAAGACTGTATGATATGTTTGAATAATATCGTGAGTCTACCGCGGAACGCATAAACTGGGGGAATTGTAAATACCTTGGAGCTTGGTCTTTTAATGTTCACTTTCCATTAGTGCGCGTTTGCTCAGTCATTTCGGAGTTTGGCTCATTATCTTCTACCAGAAACACAAGCGAAGGGCTGCAGTCGTCTACCTGTTGAAATCATGAGTCAGGCGGACATGACTTGCTCAGCGCGTCAAAGAGTATTTCAGGAAGCGCTCGGGAAGGGCAATACTAAGGAACTTCATTCTCTCTTGCAAAACATGACAAACTGTGAATTTAACGTGAACTCTTTCGGACCCGAGGGACAGACGGCGCTGCATCAGTCCGTGATCGATGGCAACCTGGAGTTAGTAAAGCTACTGGTGAAGTTTGGCGCAGACATCCGTCTGGCCAACAGAGATGGATGGAGTGCCCTGCACATAGCAGCGTTTGGTGGACATCAAGACATCGTTCTTTACCTCATCACACGGGCGAAGTACTCATCAAGCGCGCTCTGAGGCCATCAAAGAAGATCTGACGCTGTACCTTTAAGCCTATCATACATCTGACCCCTTTGTGCCAAAGTAAAAGACAGCTTGTTTGTGATGTAATGGATTTAGGAAATTGATTTGATATCGATAGGCACAGAATTCAAATCCAAAAGGCTATTTTTGATCATGTTGGGTTGGTACAATGTCATGGATGTGGTTTGCCAACTTTGGATGCATGATGAAAATGATTGCTGTGTTATTTATAGCTGTATTTGAGAATATGACACATTGAACAGTCGTATCAAAGTAAAAAAGATGACACTAGGTGGTCCTACAGGATGATTAGTCTCAGGGTGCGAATTATGGGGGGTCTGACTCCTTAATTAAGGCTTTAACGCCCCAAATGAACAAAACAACGGTGGTCCTGAAAGTATGCAAGCCTATTCTTTTTACATTTATTTCAACAACTGCAAAAAATTCTCAGAATATGGTAAATTCGAGTTCGCTTTTAGAAGTAACCATAGCAACGATTTGATAACACTTTTACTGCTAAGTTCAGTATCTAACAGTAGTGAGTGCATTTAAACAACTATTAGCTATTTTATTATAGATATTCACATCACAGATATTTCACGTAGCCTATTCTGTGTTTTGTTTTAAACACATTTACATAGGCCTATAATTGACGTTTAGCCAACTGCATACAAAATATAAACATTGCTGACAGACATTTCTTCGAAAAGTCGACCCCCCCATAAATAATTCGCACACTGACTGGACTGACATAAATATTCCTGTACAGAATTACATTATGTACACATTCTCTCTGCATATTGTCTAAAACAGGGACTGATGTCTGATACCTCAACTCTAATGCATTATAATGGTGACATTGCAATGTTGAGCATCAAGTTTAGTATCATAATTAACCATTCAAGATCTCTCACCTCTTAAATGCAAGTATCCACGCAAACACTTTCTGGCCCAGACACTACCAAATAGGGTTGTATTTTGGCATTGCCTGTCATGTCATAATCACTTTGTTTTGGAGTTCCTATGTGAAGTTCCTGACACTAAAGCATTTTTTTTTTTTGCTGATCCACACATTTCAAGCCACAGGTTTTTGTAATTCAGAGGTTGAGCAAATCCATAGATCAGTGTATAGACTGCACTGGATCCTAAAGCACATTGGCCTTGTCCTCTTAAATCCCTTGTCAACTCAGGCAAGATGTGGTAAAGTTTAAATATATTGTGACGTTTGAAATGCTTCAAAGCCAGTATAGAAATATGCATCACTTATACTTGAGAATGTTTTAAATGTTGCACTGATGGCTGTTTTATGAGTTGTTGGTGTCATGCCAACTTTTAAAGATACTATTTTTCTAAATAGAAAAACAATTCTTATTGTATGGAAGCTCCAGGGTGGTTTTCACTCATTCTTTGCAAAGGCTTTTATATGCCTACTGAATTATTGTATGTGTAATTATGTAACACATTCTGCTTGAATGTCCCTCCATAAGTAAATGTCAAACATATTCTAGACTATAAGAACTATGGTAAAATATGACAGTGTTACTGGGCATCCTTTTGACATAATGGGAGAACATACAAGTAAAGTGTCCACAAAAATTTTGGAGCACTTCCTTTCTGAAGTCCCATCCTCCTCTTTTTAAGGGGGATGCTACATGTTAAAACCAGTGTAACAAGAAGTTGCACAATGCACAAGTCTTTACTTGATAATGCCATAACATTTATGACATAAAAGTAAAAGTAACTTCTTTGATTGAGATAAAAGTCGAATGACTGTGATTTTTTTTTGGACCAACCTTTGAAAAATTATTTTCATAAAAGAGAAGTTTGGAAAAAGGCCTCTCATAATGTTTTTGTCTTTTGTCTTTTGTGATTTGTTATTTTGTTGTGGTTTTATATCTGTTTAGCTGTTTGTTTATGTTTCGAATGATGTAAGTGGTCATATCTTAAATATATTTCTTGCTGTATTTTGTAATTTTTGTACAAAGGCATTTTAGATATTAAATTCTGTGGTTTTAAAAAAATTACTGGTGTAATGCATAGACTTGCGTGTGAGGATTCTGCTGAATGTTATTGTTCCTTGAGTCAGCCTTTGCCTCTTCCTGTGCCTCAGGTAGTTGTAGAGCTATAGGGTTGCTCAAAATTTCCAAGAAACACAAGTGGTTGTGACTAACGGACTGTGAAAGCACATATAGGGATACAGTTAGCCTAAACAAGTGTCTTTATAGATAAAAAAGTCTTAACAGCGTTACGTAATTTACAGAAAAACATGTTCCACATGTGTATACATAGCCTTGAGCAGATGCTAGCTGCAGCATGTATTTAGCAGTTAGCTCCTTCGTAAACACCAGTTTGGCTGCAAAGAAACAAACTAGTTAAAACAAGTCTAAATTAACCTTTAATACCAACATAATAAGTGTGCTTAGTTGTATTGAATGTGCACTTGGAGTGTACCTTAAATCTTATGAGTATATTTTTCAAAGAACATATTTTACTTATAGGTAATTTAATATCAATTAAATTAAAAGCTATTTAAGTGTATGCAGATAGATCACACTTTCATGGCTATTTTTAACACACTAAAGATATACTTTTAAAAAGTGCACTTTTTGAAATAATGCAAATTACTTGTTTTGTCATGTATCAAATAAGTACACTCATTTTGATGTGCTGACGAACATACTCCCTGTTGGGAAAACCAGCATATGCTGGTTAGGTTTTGATGCTGGTTTGAGCTGGTCCTTTGCTGGTTTAAGATGGTCCTTTGCTGGTTTATGCTGGTCATGTACTGGTCTTAAGCTGGTCGGACCAGTTTAGGACCAGCACATCACCAGCTAAGGACCAGCATAAACCAGCAAAGGACCAGCTTAAACCAGCAAAGGACCAGCATAAACCAGCAAAGGACCAGCTTAAACCAGCAAAGGACCAGCATAAAACAGCAAAGGACCAGCTTAAACCAGCTCAATCCCAGCTTCAAAACATACCTAACCAGCATATGCTGGTTTTTTCAACACGGCTAAAGCACATGTAAATTATTACACCTTTATTGTGTTTGAAATGGGATTTGATATTACATTTAAGGGTAAAATATTTAAATTTAATTTTGTTTTAAAATTAAATAACGTGCAACTAAGTGTCCAAAAACAGAAATATATTCTTTCAAAGTAATTCCCCCCCCCCCGGTAATAAGTAATATTTTAAAATGTATGTTAAAGTGTACATGTCTTTCACAAGGTCTTGAACGACAAATTTGTCATCATTTACTCGCCCTCAAGTTGTTCCAAACCTGTGTGAGTTTCTTCTGTACAAAAGAAGATATTTTGAAGAATTTTGGGAAGCAAACAATTGCTGATAGCCATTGACTTACATAGTATTTTTGTTTTCCAAGTCAGTGGATATCAGCTAGCCATTTCAGCTTTATCTTGAACTTGAACTCTGAAAATGTCAATTCCACAAACAAGTTGCACATTTGTACATGTCTGTGTCTCAATAGCTTTTACAGATGGCTAACATAAGCTAAAGTATAATACCAACTGAATGAATTACCACCATTATGAAGTTGATGCAGCTAATGCTAAATGCAACAACATTGCCAAGCCCAATCATGCAAGCAACCTAAATCTTATGGCGGAGAGGCCATGAGTGAAGCGATAGATTTCATGAACGGCACCCAGACAAAAATGTTTCATTTAAGTATCTTTAAACCATGCAGAAATATGTCTGCCTGAGTGCTTTGCAGCGTTAGTCAAACATACGCTCCTTACACACCAAAGTGATTTGGTGAGAAAAGTATACGTGTAAAATCACATATATCATTTAATGTCAAAGATTCTGCTTTGGCACAAATGCATTTCAGCCTGGTTTTTAGATTGTTTTGAGGTTATGCACCCTTAAAAAATTGTTTACGCAAAAATGTAACCCTTCTTGTCAAGTTACAGCCATATTTTGAACTTCAGGGACAGATTTAGGGTCATAATATTTTCAGAAATAGGCTATTCTTTGAAAGAAAATCTCAAGATCATCGATGAGGCTTTAACAAATTAGGATCTATTGCTCAGTTTTAAAGGAACGATTCACTCAAAAAAAGATTCTGTTATCTTTTATTGCCCTCATATCATTCAAAACCTAACATTTTGTCCTCTCTGGAAACTGCAAACTTTTTGTGTTCATTTATGTTTGGAATTACATGATAGATAGAAAATGATTACAGAATTGGCTAAAATATCTCTTAAAGTGTTATGGAAGTGATTAAAAGTTTACAGAAGAGGTAAATTATTTGTATTTTGCTCTATATAAATGGTGTGAAATGTTAAATTACATTATTATAATGACATTAAATTAACGCACTACGACATTAACCATTTACTGATATACTGTATGGTTTGCTGCATGTGTGTGCTACAGTAACTGCGCCTGCTTGTGCATGTATACACACATGTATATGCTAGCGAGTAATTATGGAGGATAAAGACCCAGTTATATTAAGTGAAACTTCTGGGTTTGGGAGAGCAGAGCAACCTAAAGAGCAGGGGACATTTACTAAATACAAAAATACTATTAAAGCTGATTTATCTGGGTCGAGGTAACCTAATTGCTCGTTAGGGGATCATGCGTAAAGATGTTAGAATTGCCACGTGTTTTCTTCACAACATTGAATTAAAACACCTTGTTTACATTTGGTACATCAGTTCACAAACTCTTGCCAGCGTTGTCTAAGGATACTTAAGAGTAACAATGCAACCACTTGTGATATTGTTTATATTCTCATATTCAAGCTAAGTCATACAACATTTATTTTTTGGAGTTTTGATTTGGCTGCAATAACTTGCACATCACATATTTTGAAAAAGTAAAAGTGTGTTTTGTGCACTCAAATACATACTGCTTACAATGCATTTTTCTGCCCAAATCACACTCTCATGCATGCTTCCAACTTTTAGTCTCTCCATTGACAGAAGGGGCAAAAGACAGATAGTGAGAGAGACAGGTGGCCAGGCCAATCCTTGCATGCCCTCTGCTCCTTTTAACTTTCTTTCACTATTTCACTCATTTTGTGTGCTATAGCTCGCAGTGACAAGCCGCCCAATTCACTCACCCATTCTTCTCTCCTCTTCTCTTTTGTTCGTCCAGTTCAACTCTGTGCGCCTCTATTCATTCTTCCCCAGACGGCCCACCATTGACGGGAGCCCCTGCCTAAGTCACACTGCCCGACCCGGACCCCCTCCCTTCTCACACACACACACACACACACACACACACACACACACACACACAGCTCTGCAGCTGCTATGGTAATGAGAGAGGGGACAAGCAAGGGAGAAGGCTGGAGAGCACACAAAGAGAAAGGGAGATCCTTCTCAAGCAACTCAATAACCGGTGGCCCTGTTTTTTTTGTTTTTTTTTACAAATGTAAAATCAGTCTACCTCCTTTTCTTCTTCCCTCCTGTCAGTTTCCCACCCTGTTTCCTTCGTCCTTTCCCTCCCCTAGCCTCCACACCTCCTCTCCTGACCTTCTCTTTCTCATTCAAATCCGTTTCACACCATGCCCTGAAAAGGGATGTTTAAAGGTGTGTAAAGTAACCCTGATCCAGCCCTTCAGGCCTGAGAAAGCTGGGTGTTTATGTGTACGCACTTGCATGCGTGTTTGCCTCAATGTGCAGTTGTGTGCATTTTTAAACTCTGTGCTTGAATTGCATAGTACATAGACAGCGGTGATTCACAGGGAGATTTTATTGTATTAGATAATGAGAGCAAGTGGTGTTTTCAAGTAACCGAGCAAGATTTTTCTCAAAACTTCACTTTTCACAGCCATTTTATTGTAATAACCTTTAGCCTCTAGGTGATTTGAGCAGATATATGAAGAAGCCAAACAATTGTCCTTGCAGAGTACCCGCAGGATAAAGATCAGTAACTTAACTATGAAAATATTCTTATAATCCCACATCAATCAGAAAGTGTTATAGGGTAGTTGATGCATTACATGAACATTTTTCTCTCTTTTCCTTTTCTTAAACATCAGGGTAAAATTAATGAACGTATAAAGAGAGAGGGATGGATGGATGATAGATAGATAGATAGATAGATAATGTGTTAAATTAAAATAAATAAAATAATAATGTGTAGGGACTGTGACTGGTCACTACTTTTTTTATTATTTGTACAATTTATAAAACAATTAAAATTAAATTAATAATTTATTGGTTGATTTTCATTTAAATTCTTTGTTATAGAGTTAAAAGCACAAAAATTCCATGTAGTCTCTCATTTATTGAGATCATAATATGTGCATGCATAATCTAGTTATGCATGCTTATTATTAGCAAATATTAATTAATTTAGAATATAGCATGTCAAAGGCCATCTTCTCAAAAGCATTTCATGTCAACTGCCATAAATATGTAAATATGTTTACATATAAAAAAAATATATGTTTTGTTTTATATTTAATAATTTTTGCAAAATGTTTTGCTTGAAAAGTATTCTTACTATCATTAATATAAATATATTTAAGAATTAAATGACACTGTTTGACATTTTCTTATTAAACTGACTACATTTTAAATTATAGCTGAAATACCTTTTTATGACCATGCATGCCGTATCTATTATATATTGAAATATAACCCATTATATTTCAGTGATTTGGCTCCAAGACCTTGTTTGCCTTTTTATTATGCACTCACAAACAATACAAAATAAAATAAGAGCAAAAAACTGGATCACCTTATAAGAACAAGAATATAAAATATTGTATTAATATTGGCAAATATAGGAACTATGAAGTGGTAAATTATAACAAAACTAGCATGTAATATGCATGTGTATAGTGTGTGTGTGGTGGGGAGTGGGGTGAACTGGGGGACTGTGCTGGCAGACGGATGAGGGGCCCCATGCAGTCTGTACTGCAGAGCTATTCGTCTTATGTCTGTGCACTGTGACCTGTTAGACCATGTGACATCTGCCTGGCTGCCAGCACAGAAAAGAGATGCAGGATTGCCCATATGGAGCCTCCTTTCTCCAAATACTGACACACAGCTCAGCCCCAAAGTGTGTGTGTGTGTGTGTGTGTGTGTGTGCGCCTGAGTGTTTCGTTTTGATTAATAAGTGCAGACACACTCAGATGGGGTTACACATCTGTGAGGTAACAGGCGGAGAGGCCATGAGTGAAGCGATAGATTTCATGAACGGCACCCAGACAAAAATGTTTCATTTAAGTATCTTTAAACCATGCAGAAATATGTCTGCCTGAGTGCTTTGCAGCGTTAGTCAAACATACGCTCCTTACACACCAAAGTGATTTGGTGAGAAAAGTATACGTGTAAAATCACATATATCATTTAATGTCAAAGATTCTGCTTTGGCACAAATGCATTTCAGCCTGGTTTTTAGATTGTTTTGAGGTTATGCACCCTTAAAAAATTGTTTACGCAAAAATGTAACCCTTCTTGTCAAGTTACAGCCATATTTTGAACTTCAGGGACAGATTTAGGGTCATAATATTTTCAGAAATAGGCTATTCTTTGAAAGAAAATCTCAAGATCATCGATGAGGCTTTAACAAATTAGGATCTATTGCTCAGTTTTAAAGGAACGGTTCACTCAAAAAAAGATTCTGTTATCTTTTATTGCCCTCATATCATTCAAAACCCAACATTTTGTCCTCTCTGGAAACTGCGAATCGATGAGGCTTTAACAAATTAGGATCTATTGCTCAGTTTTAAAGGAACGGTTCACTCGGTAATTTATCGAAATACCTCTTTTTGTGTTCATTTATGTTTGGAATTACATGATAGATAGAAAATGATTACAGAATTGGCTAAAATATCTCTTAAAGTGTTATGGAAGTGATAAAAAGTTTACAGAAGAGGTAAATTATTTGTATTTTGCTCTATATAAGCAATAAAATAAATATAAATATATAAATGGTGTGAAATGTTAAATTACATTATTATAATGACATTAAATTAACGTCCGTCGCACTACGACATTAACCATTTACTGATATACTGTATGGTTTGCTGCATGTGTGTGCTACAGTAACTGCGCCTGCTTGTGCATGTATGCACACATGTATATGCTAGCGAGTAATTATGGAGGATAAAGACCCAGTTATACTAAGTGAAACTTCTGGGTTTGGGAGAGCAGAGCTGCTTTTCTGTTTGGCTGGCTTTGCTGAATGGAGCCATTCACAAGCCTCTAACCGCATGCTTTCTTTATCTTCATTGTTATCCCCCTCTTCCCTTCACCCACCGCAGCATAATGGCACTCCGTAAAAGGGGTTGGGGAGCAGTCTGAAGGGGAGGGAGGGGGTAATTGGGTGAAAGTGAAGAGTGGGGGAGGGACATGGAAAGGGGAGGAAGGAGTAGAAAGGGACAGAGGGGTCCCCAAAGAGGGGTTTATGGTGACATACCAATGGCCCAAACTAAACCACCCATCATTTGTCACTGACAAGTGATGATAGTGGAGGAATGCTTTTCAGGAAACACAATTGATTGATTGATTTGCTAATTGAATGACTGATTAATTGGCTTCACTTTACAATATGATATGACACAATGTTAACCAACATAACCATCAGCAGAATTGTGTGGGATTGGTTAAAATGCGCAACGCTTTAAAGCAGGTAAAAAACAAAACAAATAAGATGTGATATGAGCAGGTCTAAATGTGATTCCACATTGTTTGGGGGGCATGCAGGGGCATTTTTGACCAATTTGGTGGCATATATAGGTCAAAAACTAAGGTTTCAAGCATCAAAACAACTAAAGTTTCATACAACTTTAATTGTTTGTACATTAGAATGTGTCATGTTACTTAATGAATAATGCATAAATAAATAAATAATGGCTATCATACATTTTTACCACGATTTACAGAAAAAATGTCATTCTACCAAAAAATCTTGTCAGGCATATTTAGAACAAGAATTCATTATGACAATGACAATGATTTAAGGATCACAGTGCAGCCCCAAAATACTGATTAATTGTCCTTTTATATCTTTACCAATCTTTGCTACTATCCTTCAAACCACTAGTTTTTACCCATTTTGCAGCAAGACGTTTTTTTATCATTTAAAATATAATAAAATGTATGATTACTTATTCTTTTATGTATTTTAGTGCAGTATAGGTCTGAATAAGTATGTTGTTTAAAATAGCTTTGTATTTGAATATATTTTAAAATGTAATTTATTCCTGTGATCAAAGCTACATGTTCAGCATCATTACTCCAGTCTTCAGTGTCTCATGATCCAGAAATCATTCTAATATGCTGATTTGTGGTTCAAGAAGGGGGGGGGGGTATCTTATCTTATATCATAAGAAATTATAGAAATTAATGCTTTAAATTGATCAAAAGTGATGATAAAGGCATTTATAATGTTACATATAAAGATTTCTATTTCAGATAAATGCTGTTCTTCTGAACTTTCTATACATCAAAAGAAACCTGGAAAATTCTTCTCAGCTGTTTTCAACATAATAATAATAATAATAATAAATGTTTTTTGAGCAGCAAATCACAATATTATAATGATTTCTGAAGGATCATGTTTGACTGGAGAAATTATGCAAAAAATTCAGCTTTGAAATCACAGGACTAAATTACATTTTAAAATATATTCAAATAGAAAGCAGTTGCTTTAAATAATAAAAATATTTTATTAATTTAATTTTTATTTTAAATTGTAATAATATTCCCCAACATTACTGTTGTATTTTTTAATCAAATAAATGCAGCCTTGTTGAGCATTAGAGACAATCTAAACCTTTGAATGGTAGTGTAGTTATACATAAACACAAATTTATAATTTGCTTATTTGTTTTGCAACATATGAAATCATGACATTTCAAAATAAGCCTATATGTATTGTTTAATTGAAAAAACAACAACAAACTTTTATTAGCCTACTCATTTTGAAAATACAGTCGTTGTATAATGATCACAAAGATTTGACACACTTGTTCTGTAAACATTAGGCAAGCAACTACAGTAACACATGTGAGATACATCATTATTGTTAGCACTGTTTGTGTCAGGTGGAACACTAGATTATGAGATGCTGGCTGTTTGTGTCCTGTTACAACTGCGCCACCTGCTGGCTTTACGAACGTAATACAACTGCGTTACATTGACGATGTTATAGTGTTGCATTTCTCCAATGATTGTTTGGGTTAAAACAGACACTTTTCCCCAAATGTGTAACAAAACAGTATATATGTAACCCAAGGTCTGAATCCACGGCTGGCTGAAAGATGGTGAAAGTATACAGTTAGTTATAAAGTTAGAGTGAGTTACCGAATAAAAACATCCTGTCACACTTGGGAAAGATTCTCGGTGCCAAAGACTGATTGTTTAGGAGATTGTGAAGATTTCTCCTCTCTGAATTCTGCTGTATTCCTGCAGATGAGTGAACAGTGGTGTATATACTTTACATTTGATAAAACGAGGCTTATTATGGGTTTTACAACAACAATGTCACATAGACCCATGAATTTTAGCAATGTAGAGACTGGAGCAAGTTGTCACAAGGGCTATATCTCAGTAGTGATTTTATGTATAGAAAATACGTTTATTATCTCTCTTTTTGTGGTTTTGTATGTTTGTTCAAAACATGGTGTTCTATGACTGATTGCGAGTGTGATAGGCCTATTAGTTTTGCTGTATACGTTTTTTGCTCGACCAACGAGAATAGTTTCACCTTCCAAACAAATCGCTCTGGTTACTCAGCTAACCTCGGTTTCCTGAGATAAGGGAACGAGCGTTGCGTCGTTGTTTTGATGACTTGTATGGGGAAACTCCTGTTTACTCTGTTACTGAAGCCTGATTTGTTAAAGGGGTCATATGATGCGATTTCAGGTTTTCCTTTCTCTTTGGAGTTACAAGCTGATTGTGCATAGATAAGATCCCTGAAGTTGCAAAGACTAAAGTCTCAAAACCAAAGAGATATTCTTTATCAAAGTTAAGACTTTGCCATGCCCCCTTAAGGCTTAAAGCATGTCAACATATTCTGTTACACCAAATACACAAAATAATAATTTTGTTAATTAATTAAAAAAGCATCATATGACCCCTTTAACGTTTGTGTAGCTGCACAAACCAACGGCGCTCGAGCCCGCAAGAAGGGGCAGAGCCGACTGCTATATAAGTCGGCCCAGAGCGCCATTTCATCAGAATCAGTGACTGAAGCGACAGCCATCTATTCGGGTGCAGCTATAGCATGGCCAGTTACACAACGCTCGTTCCCTTATTTCAGGGAACCAAGGTTACGTGAGTAATCGGAGCATTTCCTATTGAAAAGTAACTCCCGTTGCGTCACCGTTTTGATGACTTGTATGGGGAATGCATCCAGTAACGCCGTGCTATAAGTGTCAGGGGCTGGCGTCTGGTGTTCTCCCTCTCACCACCAGAGGTCGCCATCTCCCATCCTACAGTGACAATAAGAAGATGCAGAACTAAGCCTGCTCCGCGAGCCCAGCCAGGAACACACAGCGAGGACCCCATAAGCCTGAGCCATAAAGAGACCCGAGAACATTCTGAGGTCTACTTGATATAACCCTGCCTGCCCGAAGGGGGGGAAATGTAACATTAAGCAGATAAAACCTGTGTCTGCAAGGCAGGAACATCCAAACTGTAGAATCTAATAAAAGTAGACACGACGACCATCCGGCGGCCACACAAATCTCCCCAATAGAGATTCCACTGGACCAGGCCTAGGAGGAGGCCATTCCTCTGGTAGAATGGGCCCTCACACCTATAGGGCATTGCACGCCCGCTGAGGCATAAGCCAGGGCTATAGCATCTACAATCCAGTGAGATAGTCTTTGTGACCGGCAGTCCTTTAGCCCTTTAGCCTCCAAAGCACACAAAGAGCTGCTCTGTTTTCCTAAAAGACTTAGAGTGCTCAAAGTAAACCCGCAGTGCATGCCCGGACTGGGCACAACAAGTTGGGGCCCTGTTCGCCATCCTCTACGGGGAGGGCCAAAAGGGAAATGACCTGGAGTTAAACGGAGTTGAGAGCACCTTCGGTACATAACCGCTGCGGAGTTGGAGAATGACTTTACAGTCATTGGGTCCAAATTCAAGACAGGAACTGCAGCACTGACAGCACTGACAGACAGAGTTTGCAAGTCACCTACTCGCTTGACGGACGCTAGGGCCAAAAACAAGGCGGTTTTGAGCGTCATGACCCTTAAGCCGGCTGTTTGAAGCGGCTCAAAGGGAGGGCCCTTGAGGGCCCCCAGGACTATAGACAAGTCCCAAGCTGGCATAGTCTTAGAGCGAGGAGGATTCAACCGCCGAGCACCTCTAAGGAATTTAATGACCAAGTCGTTTCTGCCAATAGTCTGGCCAGCCTTGAGAGAATGATTTGCCGCGATGGCTGCCACATAGACTTTGAGCGTGGAAGAAGTGCGCCCCTTATCCAACAGCTCCTGTAGAAAAGTCAGGACGTGGGACACGTCACATGAAATCGGATCCTGACTTTGTGCTGATCACCAGTCACTGAAGACTGACCACTTAAGAGCGTAGAGGCGCCTCGTAGACAGAGCTCTAGCCTCTAAAATGGTATTAGTAACTCTCGTTGGGAGCTGGCTAGGCTCCCATCGAGCGGACAGGCATGAAGGCTCCTCAGTTCCGGTTGGGGATGCCAAATCATGCCCTGCACTTGCGAGAGAAGGTCTTTCCTCAGTGATATCAGCCGTTGATACGGTCAGATACGGTGCTGCAGACAGCAGCTGGATCATCTTTGGAAACCAAACTTGGTTCCTCCAGAGAGGGGCGATGAGGAGGAGAGAGCATTTCGTTTCCCTGACTTGCCTGATAACCTTGGGTAGCAGGGCGACCGGAGGGAAGGCATACAGATGGGTGTTGGGCCAATCATGGGCCAGAGCATCCCGCTGCTTTGAAAAATAGGTTGTGCAGTAGTTGTCTTCGGAGGTGAAGGCTGTCAGGAAGGTCTTTAGGACCAGACAAACAGCCATCATTTCGAGGCAGTTGATATGCAGACATCACTCGTGGGTCGAACAGAAGTCATACGCCGGGTTGCCCTCGTACAGAGTGCCCCAGCCTGAGCTGGAGGCATCTGTTGTGACGACCTTCCTTCTGGAGGTCATTCCCAACTGTACGCCTGATTGAAACAAGCGAGGAGTTGTCAAAGGGACCACAGCTTTGAGGCAGCGATGGGTTACCTTGACATAAGCGAGGTCCAGGCACAAGGCGTAGGACGGAATGCAGGTTTTTAGCCAATATTGAAGGGGCTGTATGTGTAGCAGGCCCAAGGGAATAACTGAGGAGGCCGAGCATCCTCTGAAATGCTTTGAGGGGACGCAAAGTCCCCAGCTTGAAAGACGCCGCCGCTCACTGTATAGTCAGGGAGCATTCTGGTGTAATCCAAGCTCGCATTTGAACAGAGTCTATGACTGTTCCCAGAAAGGACGCTTGTTGTCTGGGAATCAGAAAACTCTTGGCCTGGTTGATTTTCAACACAAGACGCTCTAGGTGGTTGAGCAACAATGACCTGTGAGCGATCAATCTCCGTTCTGAGTCGGCTAGCACTAGCCAGTCGTCGAGGTAGTTCAGTATGAGGATTCCCATCTGTCTCAGAGGGGAAAGAGCTGCGTCGACGCACTTTGTAAAAGTGCTGGGGGCCAGGGCCAGTCCAAACGGAAGGACCGTGTACTGGTAGGCCACCCCCTTGAAAGCGAATCTCAAGAACGGTCTGTGACGGGGCGGTATTTGGATATGAAAGTAAACATCTTTCAGATCCACAGACAGAAACCAGCTCTCTGGCCCTATTTGCATGAGGATCTGTTTCAAAGTTAACATTCTGAACGGCTGTTGCATGAGAGCCTGATTCAGACGTCTGAGATCGAGAATTGGTCTGAGCCCGCCGTCTTTCTTGGGAACGAGGAAGTATCGGCTGTAAAAGCCTGACTCGCTGTACGCTAAGGGGACCGTTTCCATGGCACCCTTTGCAAGCAGTGTTTTCACTTCAGCTCGGAGAACATCTGATTCGTTGTCCTGCACCAAAGTCTGCACAATACCTCTGAATACAGGTGACCTGCGAGCGAACTGGAGCGAGTAGCCTCGTTCTATGGTTTTTAGAAGCCAATCTGACATGCCAGGAGTGGCTCTCCAATCCAGTAGCCGGGGCGGCAAGATGTTCTATTTTTATTAATGACATGTCGCTGCCCGAAGGGTGAGAACTGGCATTTGTGAACATTTTTATCGAAGGCAGCCCGCTGCCCAAAGGGGGAGAGCTGACATTCGCAAATGTTTTTATGTTTATTAATGACAGCATGCCGCCGGAAGGGAAAGAACTGACATGTGTGAGTGCAGGGAGAGGAGAAATGCTCTTTATTGTATTTGGGTCCGCTATCAAAGTGGTAGTTTGGGGCACACGCTGAACTGGCAGGATGTGCCCTGTTAAAAAACTCCAGCACTACGCTAGGGTGGGGAAGGGATACTTCCTGGCCGTTAGGGGGTGCTGTTGAAGCCCAAGCCGAGTCCCTTAGGCAAGACCAGGGAATTGAGGAAGGCAATTTTTTTCTGCGTCCCTGATGTCCGTCAAGTTTAGCCAAAGGTGGCGCTCCAGCACCACAAGACTAGCCATGGCCTTGCCTACTGCCGGCGTCGTCGCCTTGGTAGAGCGCAGGGCCAGATCTGTCACTGTACGCAACTCCGTGAAGGTGCCCTGATCCCAGCCAGGGAGCTTGCAATACCCCTTTTCATCAGCGCCGTCAACGGTGGTGAGTGCCGCTGCAGTAGAGGGGTTCACATGCGCCGAATAAGGAGCTCGCCATGTTTTAGTGAGCTCTTCGTGGACTGCAGGCATAAAAGGAGCTGGACGCTGATGGAAGGAAGGCTGACGATGACCACTAGGGTTGGGTACTGAAACCCGGTACCAATATGGCACCGGTACCTATGTAACCGGTATGTACTAGAACCGAATCAGAACGCAGATTTCGGTGCCATGCCTGAGTGATCGATTGAAATATTTGTCCTATGATTCTCCGAAATGGATGTAAGAAGCATCATCACTGGCACCGCACGTGAAAAATAATTTCCCGACTGAGAAAATGCACGTGAACTCAGGTTGGAAAGCTCTAATAATAAAAATCTAACAAATCTTTGTAGTAACACGAGTGTCCATGTTGTTTTCACATTGTGACTTAAAAGCACAACTCGGGACATGAGAGCATCCGAGGAGCGCGTGAATGCAGTAATTACACTTGCTATGATGGCAGCAGGTAGCCTTCCGTTAACTAAGCTAAACATGCTTAAATTAAAATGCCTAAAGCTAAACTTCTCTTGTATTCACATTTCTAAACTTGTTGTCCAACAAAAGAGAACGTTATAAACTTTGTAATCCACAGCACCAGTCAAATGCTTCCTTTTGTGATCTGATGTGGCTTCTTGTCACAGAATAAGAGAGAAAATATGTTCCATAGGCTACTTTAAAAAGAATACATCGATTAGCAATGGATTATAAATATACTTAATTATTATGAAAATACCAGAGATGGCTTGAATAACACAGATAAACTATATTGTCTCAGTCGAGTGATTATTGTATTTGTTTTATCATTCAAAAGGTTTATATGCTCTGTTTACTCAGTTACAGCTATAATAGCGATGTCTTTATCCATATTAGGGATTTCCTGGAAGGTCATGAGTTCTGCTACTTCTGTGACTGGATATGTGGATTTTCTGTGCAAGGGCGCCCTCTGGTGTCCAGTATGAATGAAACAGACATCATGTGTTTATAGTGTTAATGGCCAATCCATCATGTTTTGGGCAATTTATTATTATTTTTTTAATAAGTATCGGTTCAGGCATCGGAACGGTGTTAAAAGTATCGATTTGGCACCGGTATCGAAAAAACCCAAACGATACCCAACCGTACTGATCACGCGAGGCCTAGTTCCTCCACAGCACGCGTGAGAACACGGATCAGCTCCGAGTCTACGCTAGGCCGCGTAGACTGAGATGGAGGGGGAGCTTCGGGCTCTTCGCCGGAACATGCCCACTCGTCAGCATCAGATGCTGTCAAGGACATGGAGTCGTCGATGGCTATCTCTTCCTCAGAAGTGCCGAAGGAAACCAGGCCGCTCGTGTCCGATGAGGGGTGCTGGTCCTCACATGCGAAACACACGGGCGACATGAGGCACTGCGGGGAGAGTGAAGTGCGCGGGCGCTGGGCCAACACAACAACACTCGTGCCCGAGAGAGGAGACCTGCTGTTCCACTGTTTCCTTCTTTTGGGAGAGAGAGGAGTTGGGGGAACTGAGCGGGGAGGACCGCCTTCATGGAAAAAGGCAATCCGCAAACAAAGACGGGCAGTAAGTATGTCCTCGCAGTAAGAACACAAAGCCTCGGTGAGTGCAGCCTCTGCGTGGGCCAATCCAAGACTTGCGACACACTCGTGACCATCTGCTGCACTTGCGAAGCGACATTTGAAACAAAGCGCTTAGGAAATTTGCTCAGGAAATTTGCTCTTAGTCCTTCGCCGGATGGCCACAGGAGAAATAGTCCACTGCCGGTGGCTGGCTTCAACGGCGGCAGCGTAGAGCAGGTTGAGCTTCTAGCTTCGGCTTTGGCGCAGAGTCAGCGAAGAGATGGTCTTGTCGCTGAAGGAGAAGATTCTGATGAAATGGCGCACTGGGCCGACTTATATAGCAGTTGGCTCCACCCCTTCTGGCGGGCTCGAGCACCATTGTTTTGTGCAGCTACACAAATGTTAACAAATCAGGTTTCAGTAACAGAGTAAACAGGAGTTTCCCCATACAAGTCGTCAAAACGATGACGCAACGAGAGTTACCTTTCGATGGGGAACCACAGCAGGATCAACCATTGTGTCTCCGAGCAAGACAAAAAGGTTCTCTTTACTGAATGAATCGGTATGTTTGAACAAATTGTTTGATTCACTGACTCACTCATACAGACTGTCACCGCCTACTGGCTAAATTATGTAGTTGTATGATTCACTGTAAATTCTGTCACTAATACACAGGTTATATATAATTAAATTACCTATTTGTTCTTTCTTAATAATAATGGTGGAAAGGTTAAATGATTGCAATACAGACAGTTAACCCCAGCCTCTCATATCTTAGATGAAGTGATAAATCCATACCTTGGTTCTAGAATAGGGCAGGGATCTAAAAAACATAAAAGTAAACAAATGCATGAAAAATCTGTGCATTTACATATAGTTATATAATGTAAAAATGTAAATCAACAACTCAAAATGATCCCTGTTAATTTGAATCCCTGAAAAGATCCCTGTTAATCTGATCCCTGAAAATTTACTCAAGTCATCAAAGATGTAGCGGAGGTTGTTTCTTCATCAGAACAGATTTTAAGAAATATAGTATTGCATAACTTGCCCACCAGTGGATCCTCTGCAGTAAATGGATGCCATCAGAGTGCAGAACATGCAGCTTTTCACTTCACAAGATGTTAATTGATGGATTTAAGTCGTGTGGATTACTTGTGGATTATTGTGAAAGTTTTTATCACCTGTTTTGACTCTCATTCTGACGGCACCCATTCACTCCAGAGGATCCACTAAATTTCTCCAAATATGTTCCAATAAATAAAGCCACTCATCTATATCTTGGATAGCCTGAGGGTGAGTGAATATCAGAAGTTTTCATTTTTGGGTAAACTATTCATGCGCTTGTTCTGTGTGTGCATGTTTTTTTTGTTTATTCAGCAAACTTTACAGGCCCTATTTAAGGTCACATAAACATTAAACATTAGCCTAAGTGCAGTTTATTCCTGCTCTTTTGCAACGTGGGAGTCTGAAATAAAGTTTTTGTTCATTATATCATATGCAAACTTACCAACATCTGCTGCAATGACAATGGCCTCGTCAGAAAAGCCCAGAGATAAAGCAAAAGATCTGAACTTCTCTATTAGTTCCGGCCTTTGTATGGATGACCGTCCTAGGAGAATGTCTCTGACAAATTATTATGCTTCATTAATATGTCAAACACAAGTCATATAATTTATCAGTGTAAACTTACCGTAAAGAGCTACTTGAGTGTATTCTTTGTGCATGTTCTTGTATTTAAGGACCAAACTATAATCAGTGTAATTGGTCTCCACTATTGTGATGTCTTTTATTATCTTGTGCCCTTAAAATGACAAAAAGTCAGACATATCATGTTATTCATTTAAAGTTAAGGGATTGGTCTGATATGTTTATGTTTGTGTACCTGTCATAAAAGGAGTTTATAGTAAAAGAAGTAAATGACTAAGTATATACAGGCTAAATCCTTCATTAGATAAGGTAACAATCACAGGTTCACTTTTTTTCAGTGTACGTGAATTCAGTTCTGTTCGCACTACATTCTACTTAATATTCTGTATATATAATAAGTGAGAAGTAATCTCTTATTTTTCTTGTAGGTCTGATGAAAGAGTGCAATGGACTTAAATGCATTTGAAAGTTTTTGACATTTGCTAATGTCAAATCTCACATTTCAAACAGTTCTTAGTGTGAATAAAGAAAACATTTTATAAGAAGTGATCACAAAGATGTTTGAGAGAGGAAATGAGAGCTTACTTTTGCTGAAGTAAGTGAATTCTCCAGGAACATCTGTCTTCTCATATGAATAAACACTGATGGAGCATCCATATGGTCTGTTAGTTTAAATATATACAGAATAGGGATGCACCGATATGAAAATTTTGGCCGATACCGATAACCGATTATTCTTTATTTTTGAAAGCCGATAACCGATATGTTGGGCGATAAATCTATATCCAAATTGTTATATACTTTTTGAGAGCCTGATTACAAAAAAAGTCTCATCATTAAAAGCCACATCCCAAACACTTCAACATAAGCAGCCTAGTTTGAACGGTGTACGTTTTAAAAATATTTTTACTCTCCAATTACCAAATTTTGTCATAAAAAAGTCTTACAAATAAATAAAATAATGCATAAATAATGCAAACAATTCACTGGACATCATTACACGTGTAAAGAATCAAAATGAATGCGCCACAGATCAATAAAACAGAATTGTATATAATGTTATATACACAACATTCCCAATCATAGTTATTAATGTTGTGCACTGCTGTTTGAGCTGCGTGCGCTGAGCTAAAGATGATCACCGGTAAACTGAAGCGCTCTTTTAACTTAACCAAACGCATTCTATATGAGATAAATCAGATATACATCAAATAAACACAATATTACAACGTACAATTGCACAAAAGGCTGCAAACGAACAGCGCGCATCTGAAGTGTCTCTGAAGGAAATAATGCATTATTTATCGGCTTTAAGATATCGGCCAAATTTTCTTATCAGGCCGATACCGATAACAGAAAAAATTAGCATTTATCGGCCGATACCGATATGGTGGCCGATATATCGTGCATCCCTAATACAGAATGTTAGTACAGAGCTCAAATCTTTTGGTTAAATGTATTTTCCCATCACAATATGTTCCCCCTTTTGTTATTCGAGTTGGTGTGAAAATGTAAATATGGAACAATATCCTATCCAGAGTTCTGCACCTTATGCTCCACATGGTCAGATTCACATATCCATTGGCATCTGGTACTAGAAGGAACTGACAGGAAATGTAGTAAAGATGGTAAGCAGTTTACTAAAGGCCCCCAAGGGTTCTGTAGTATCAAGTGTTTTGTTAATTATGTACTGTTATTGAAAAAAAAATACAATGGTTTGAAAAAGAATCTGCAGTCATTTCACAATTTGTTAACATTAGTTAACGACATAAGTTAACCATGAACTAACATTGAAAAATAATTTAAACCATTAAAACCAAAAGTTATATCTGTCAATATTATTTAATGGACCTGAGCTAACATGAACTATCAATGAACAGTTGTACAATGATTAATAAATGCTGTAATAAATGCTCATTGTTAATGTTAGTTAATGCATAACGTTAACTAACGGGACTTTATTGTGTTACTGAGAACTAGAAATGGTTTCATATTTTGTAACAAAATGTAATGTGGCACAAAGAGAAGCTGACACATGTAACTCAACCTTTATTTTGTTTTTTCTGTGAAAACAGCTTACTCATATTACCAATTAAAGCAGGAATTATGAATAGTTTTAAGATCACTGCATCTGTTTAATATTGAAAAACTTTGATTCGCATTCTTGTGTAGAAATAAAAGTTGATGAACCATGATCTGTTCTTTAAGTAAACTATGGTGATGTGAGAAACTGATGTCCGCCTCTTCACTGTTTGCTTTTGAATTTGAACTTTTGAACAAATGCTATATAAACATACAGATTCACTTGAAATGCCTCTGCTGTTAAATCAAAAACATTCATTCAATGCTTAAACTACTTACCCCCAAAATCTATTAAAGCACAACTCAAACAACTAAAAACTCATACTCACTTTCTCCACATCAAAGTTGGGCTGAGGTTCAATAACAAGCTGTGTGTTGAAACCATGTGTCCCCAAAAACATACAAAGCAAAAGTGCTAATGCCAGAGTCATGCTGAAAGTTCAAACACCTCTTATGTTGTATGGAAAAGTGAGGAACACAAAGCTAATGGCATATCAAAGAAGCAATGGGGAAACTGCTGGGTTTATATTTGCCAAAAACAAGGGAATGTTTGTGGAGGACAGGAGCCCGGCCCCTGAAACACAATGCATATGTACTGTCTGTTAACCACAGACCAGCAATACAGATTTTTAAAACAGTAACATTTTCATATGCTAGAGAATCTGACTTGAAAATACAGAAGATTGATGAAATATATTCCTTAAGGTATAATATACAGAGAATCAAAATGATTACAAAACGCATTTGTCAAGACATTCCACTGGTGTGTAAATACAGACAAAAACAGACAGTTAAAGACATTGCACATGTGACATTTACGGTTTTTAAAACAATCTTTGAACAACTCTGCTTGAAATTTTCCTCTACAGACTGTGAGGGTAAGATGACCCTGGACTTTGACTTAAATTGGCCTAACACAAAAGTTACGACACCATTCTCCACAAAAAAAAATCACCATTACTCTAGTGTACACTTAAGCCTGAAGAGTTCAATTCAACAGAGATTATATAATGACTGAATACCTCTGAAGAGACCTCATAATGTCTCTGATTGGTCACTTTCTCAGGCAGTGCATACTAACTTTATGCACATGCTTCAAAAGATACACTGAACTCTTCCAACAATAGCTGGAAGTCTCCAGTAATGAGACCACATAAACTATGATGGCTCATTACTGAACAATATTACAACACATGAAATGTCATTAGGTCTTGCTATAGCAAGGGGTGGTCCTCTAACAGCCCTAAAACAAAACAAAGCCAAAGCAAATGTTTAGCTTTTTAATATATTTAATCATTCTGCTTTCCTAGTTATATGTATTATTTACAGCTACTGTTGAGCCATCTCTAGTGCTTTACATAAATGGACAGCACAGTATGCATTTTTTATCCCCTCATAAAGGCAAACAAGGGCCCCTGAAAATCTGTTTGAGGTGGCAAATATTGTCCCTTAATTAAAAAATGATAAATTTTTTTGACAGTGATATATATGAAGTATGTTATTAATAACATTTTCTTACCATTTGTTTTATGCAAACAAGCATGCCATTACTGCCCTTTACATAATGTAGTTGTTTTGTAGAACATCAAACTCACATTTTTTTCTTAATTTGACTGTTTATGATTTCTTCTGTCATGACTTAGTATGCCATTTTTTTAGCCTTTAATTTGATAGGACAGTGTAGAGAGGACAGAAAGAGAAGTGGGAGATGGGATCGGGAAAGGTTCGTGAGCTGGGACTCGAACTTGGGACGCCCGAAGAGCAACTGTGCTGTATGTTGTTGCACTGCCCACGAGGCTATTGGCGCCAATGTTAGTCTTCTTCTTCTTATTATTATTCCACCATTATTCCAAACCTGTAAGACCTTCGTTCGTTTTCGGAACACAAATTAAGATTTTCTTTAATGAAATCCGAGAGCTTTCTGACCCTCCATAGACAGCAAGGGATTTAGCACGGTCAAGGCACAGAAACGCAGTAAGAATATCGGAAAAACAGTCCTTGTGACATCAGTTGTTCAACCGTAATTTTATGAAGCTACGAGAATACTTGTGAACACCCTAGCGCCATTACGGAAAGTACCACGACGCATGAGCTAATAGTGCTAGGGTGACGCGGAGGAGAAGAATTGTTAAATTAAGTCGTTATTTTTGTTTTCTTTGTGCACAAAAAAATATTCTCATAGCTTTGTGAAATTACGGTTGAACCACTGATGTCACAAGGACTGTTTGTCCGATATTCTTACTGCGTTTCTGTGCCTTGACAGTGGTAAATCCCTTGCTGTCTATGGAGGGTCAGAAAGCTCTCGGATTTCATCTAAAATATCTTGATTTGTGTTTCGAAGATGAATGAAGGTCTTAGGGGTTTGAAACGACATGAGGGTGTGTAATTAATGAGAGAATTTTCATTTTTGGGCGAATTATCACTAACCATAGCATAGAAAGTTTGGAGTCTCTAATACTGAGTTCACACTGCATGATTTTAACCCCGATTTTCACTCGCTGACAGGCTTTGCGAAATCGCCGACAAATGGCTGAAATCGGAAGCAAATCGGTGCTCATTCACGCGAGTGACAATTACTCAGTGCGAATTATCAAAGATGCGATCTGAGAGAATTGCAGACACGTCTCAGATGCCCGTGAAATAGTTGGCATGCTAAATATCTGGACCTGTCGGCGATTCAAAGTCCTGCTGTGTGAAATGAGATCTGACTGAAAATACTTCGGTGATGACCTACAGCCAATGAGAGAGCAAGATACAGGGCAGCGGGAAGTTCGGGGAGGAGTTATATAGTTTGCGGACCAGACAGAGTTGTCGGCGATTCTTCCTATTGTAAAGTCATGCAGTGTGTAACCATCTGTCGGCGAGCCATCGCGCAATGTGAACGCAGCAGCAACTGAATGCGACTCAGATAGTCATGCAGTGTGAAAACAAAGGTGATCCGATGACTTTGAAAATCGTGCAGTGTGAACTCGGCATAACTCAAACACTCTAGTGCCATTAACAGCTCAAAGTTGCACTCATGTTTATACTAATAACATTTGAACAGTAAAGTTTAGAAGCAAAATTTCCCTCTGACTCCTGGTCTCATGTAGAGTCAAATGGACACCAAAATGTTAAAATCTACAATATTTAATTATTCAAAAAACCTACTTTTTAAAAATCGCCCAAGACGAGTTGTCTGATTTTCACCAAAATCTTCAGACTACGCTGGCAAAAAGTTAAAGAATTCAAGTTGATTAGTCAAATCGTTCTCAATTAACATGTGAACGAATTTGACAAAGAGAGCACCAAAATGGGCTTGAGGCTATATCTCCGCAATGCTTTAGTGTATTCAAACCAAATTTGTTGTGTGTTTTGCTTCTAACTTTCTGAACGGTTTGGACAAAAATCACAAGGTCTCTTTAGATTCGGTGTGACATTCTGAGTCTAATGAATTTTCCCATGTCAGCCATTTTGGACATCAGGCATTTTGAATTTTGTCATAAAATGCTGTATTTTACGAACTCATTGGTGTGATGTTATGAAACTCAATACGTGACTTCGGCACCATGACCCGACGGTACTCAAAAAGTTTTGGGACAGTGCCACCTTGTAGTCAAGTTATAATGAAATTTCCCAAAAAAACGCTAGCAACTTTTGATTAAATTAGCTTATTGTAAAGAAACTGGTCTCAATATATTCCTTAAGTCATGCTAAGAACATAGATACGAATTTATCCATAGTTGCCCTAACATAGATACCGTTGTCTGCCGTTTTCATTTGTATGGATGCGAAATTAACTTTTACATGTTTTTAACATAAATGTGTGTTGGAAGTGTGTGTACACATCCACCCTATAATGATAAAAATCATTTAAATCAGGCTGTTGAGATTCCTGGCAGAATGATGTAGTTCTGCACTGGCCCCTCACACGATAGTTGATTGACAAGGCCATCTTACCTTAGACCCGTCCCTGAGTGAGCTGTGAGCTGTCTGCCATTGTGTCGACTCCGGTGCAGGGGAAGACAAGAATGTCTCTAATTAAGAGATTGAGGTGTTTTGTTGTTCATGTAATAATGAACATGGCAATCATCATTTACTCCTGACATCTGAGCCACTGAAGACGTGCTGAGTATAAGGGATTTTTATGAATCTTTGCAAATCACCTTTCCCTTATTGTAAAGAAACTGGTCTCAATATATTCCTTAAGTCATGCGAAGAACATAGATACGAATTTATCCATAGTTGCCCTAACATAGATACCGTTGTCTGCCGTTTTCATTTGTATGGATGCGAAATTAACTTTTACATGTTTTTAACATAAATGTGTGTTGGAAGTGTGTGTACACATCCACCCTATAATGATAAAAATCATTTAAATCAGGCTGTTGAGATTCCTGGCAGAATGATGTAGTTCTGCACTGGCCCCTCACACGATAGTTGATTGACAAGGCCGTCTTACCTTAGACCCGTCCCTGAGTGAGCTGTGAGCTGTCTGCCATTGTGTCGACTTCGGTGCAGGGGAAGACAAGAATGTCTCTAATTAAGAGACTGAGGTGTTTTGTTGTTCATGTAATAATGAACATGGCAATCATCATTTACTCCTGACATCTGAGCCGCTGAAGACGTGCTGAGTATAAGGGATTTTTATGAATCTTTGCAAATCACCTTTCCTATTAATGTGCTAGTTAGCAAGTTTTGTGGCTAAAGTTTACAGTCTGCTCATCACCCCACGGAAGAGAGGGGCGGGGTGAGCAGAGCTCATTAGCATTTAAAACGAAATGCAACAAAACGGCTTGCTCTGAAAATAGTTGTTTTTGACAGGGTTAAAAGGGTGTTTTTACACTACCATTGAGAAATTTTAACCAAAGTATGTTATAGACTTTTCATTAAGACCCTAAAGAATCATATCAACTTGTGAAAAATGGCCATTCGATGACCCCTTTAACGATCTTGTCAGATTTTCACCAAATTCGGCTTCAAATTCTTCTTCAGATTGTGCCGACAAAATGTTATGGATTTCATGTTGATAGACAAAACCATTTTTGTATATTGATGACATGATACCAAACTGCATCTCTGCAAAGCTTTGGCATAATGACATCAATCTTTGGGTCATTGTCACCTCACACTGATCACACCACATTAATTTGGAAACAACTCCACCTATTGGTCAAAAGTGATTAACCATTAATAATGAAATAAAAAAATGCTAATAGCTTGGAAACAGTTTTGCCTCTGCCACCTATTGGTCAAAATTGATAAAACATTAAATCATTATTAATGATTGAATTTATTTTAGCATTTAAAACGAAATGCAACAAAACGGCTTGCTCTGAAAATAGTTGTTTTTGACAGGGTTAAAAGGGTGTTTTTACACTACCATTGAGAAATTTTAACCAAAGTATGTTATAGACTTTTCATTAAGACCCTAAAGAATCATATCAACTTGTGAAAAATGGCCATTCGATGACCCCTTTAAAGATCTTGTCAGATTTTCACCAAATTCGGCTTCAAATTCTTCTTCAGATTGTGCCGACAAGATGTTATGGATTTCATGTTGATAAGACAAAACCATTTTTGTATATTGATGACATGATACCAAACTGCATCTCTGCAAAGCTTTGGCATAATGACATCAATCTTTGGGTCATTGTCACCTCACACTGATCACACCACATTAATTTGGGAACAACTCCACCTATTGGTCAAAAGTGATTAACCATTAATAATGAAATAAAAAAATGCTAATAGCTTGGAAACAGTTTTGCCTCTGCCACCTATTGGTCAAAATTGATAAAACATTAAATCATTAATGATTGAATTTATGATTTTTCAGCCAGTTTGAGTAAAATCACCATAAAATATCCTTAATACTCATTGTTGCCTTTGGTCTTATCCTCCCTGCCATGCTTGCTCCTCATTCTCTGCTGTGCTTGGCCCCTTAATTGCTGCATGCTGCTATATTTCATTTCCATTTCCACTGAAGAGAACTTGATATTAAATACAGCAGCTAGCTATTTAAATTATTTATAACCATTATCTAGTAACAGATGGCACACATTTTGATAAAAGTAATTTATTATGAAAAATAATAGTCACGTGATATTTATTTAGAATGTTGAGATTGTTCATTTTATCTGTAGGCCTATTCACCAGCATATTAGAAATACAGTTTTACAAAATTAATCTTTAATAAACTTGATTATTTGGTATATCACTTCATTTGGCACATAATTCATCATCCCTGTCATTATTACAGAACAATGCGTAATACTTTACTGACTCAGTACCACAATTCAACATATGACTTCACCTTTGAGACTTCAGTTTAATTTTGCTCACTTTCTGAATGAAGCAAACAATAATGTTCTTTAGTAACCATGCATTTTAAATGAATTAGCATTAATATCATATTTGGTTCAACTTCTTTGTTAAATGAAAAAAATTAGTTATAACAGGTGAGGTCAGAAAGAAGTATGCAGTCACCAATGCAGTTCATTAAACATAGCTTATTTTACCTTTCTTACAATATCAATATTACGATGAGTTTCATTTTAAATTCAACATTTCATATTGTAATCTTTGAGATTGATTGAGATTTGATGATTCTAATTCAAATGTAACCCAAGCTACAGTCTTGATGCAGAGGAAATTGCTGAGAAACTGCAAACTAAAGAATCTTATATAAACTTTGCATGTGTCAAAAGAATAGGTGTTAATGCACATTATATTCAGACCCTTTTCAAAAAACTGCTTTCCTACGACCTGCAAACAAGTTAAACTGATTTTACATCGTGTCTCATTTTTTTTATAGCATCAACAGTAACAGTAAAAAACAACAAGTCATATTAAAAATTTGTGAACACTGCCTGAAACCATGTCACATCAGCCACTATTTGTGCTAATTCAATGACAAATCACATTAAGAAAGTATCAAACACATATTTGATCTGAGAACTTTTACATTATTTTGCACATTATACTAGCAATGCAACTAGTTTGTTTCAAGTGCCCCTATTATGCCATTTTCAATATTGCCTTTCATGCAGTGTTTAATGTAGCTGTATCATGTGAATGTAAACGATCTGCAAAGTTGTAAAGCTGAAATTGCACGATAAATAAAGTTACTGTCTCCCAAAATAAAGAATCGACTCTGAACAGCTGAAACGAGTCGTTAGTAATTCGAATCCCATTTCCGTGACGGCTACATGTCACGGGGTAACACATTTGCATAATGCGCGCCTATGTTCTACGTTGGCCGGTGTAGTGCCGAAATTTGCACCCTGCTAAATTATGCACCCCCTAGTATTGGTAGGTTTAGGAGTAGGTGTGGGGGAGGGGTTAGGATTAGGGGTGGGGTTGGGATTAGGCAATCAGGTAGCGACTTCAACAAGGGGGTGCATAATCTGGCAGGGGTGCAGAATTCGGCACAACACCGGCCGCAAACAACTTCGTTAGAACACGTCATTCTACTGCTGACTGCTTCTCTAATCTCGGGAAGTTCAACGCCGGATTCACAAAACGCTTGCTGTTGAAAGATGGATCAGTATCCTGTTTATTTGGACCAGCTGCTCCACTGAATCACAACCTGCAAGTATGATAAATAATAGATGTTTATATTTTCTATCCACCTTTTTCTTGTCGTAAAAATGGGCCATTTGTAAATTATATGGGTTTGGCGTCCGGTTTCATCTGCTTCTACTCCGTCCAGCTATTTTTAGCTGAACAAAACCGTTCATTTTGCGGCTTGATATTTAAAGTTAACCCTAACCCTGACCTTGCATGCATGTAATCCTATTGTAAGAGAATCTCTTCAGAACATTAGATTCATCCACGCTGGACCCGTGCCGACTCACAACCCACGCAAGCTAGATAATTCCGCACACAGCTGCAATTCCAGGTTTTCAAACAGAGATGGTGACAAAGAGGCAAAACTTACGGACTGCAGCTTTAAATAGTTGAGAAAGAGAACTCATGTTGTGTAACAGTACATTGGGTCCGTGGATAAACTCTTAAAGGGACCGCAGTCCAATATTCCTGCTGCTGTCCATCATGTTAATCCAAGAACAAAAGACAAAGAAAATCACTTTCTGCTCTTGACTGAATACGTTTTATAACTTTAATGGTAAGCATTAATCTGTATTTAATTTTTACAACGAAAACTACAGAAATTAAAGTAATCAAATGGAAAATAACACTGGATGTGTTATTTTACATTTGATTACGTTAATTTCTGTAGTATTTCTTACCTGAATAAAAACTTGACCTGAAAAACTTAGTTTCATAGCTCTCTCTATTCTATTGCATTTATTTGTGCTGTTGTTTGCAATTTTTTTTAATTGTTCTTATTTTATTACTGACTTTTTACTTGTTTTTTTTTATGAAAATAAAACTTTGCGTTGAAGAAAAGTAGATTTTTGTTTGTATATGCTGTCAATTATAGTTCTTAGAAAGAAAATCGGAATCGGCAGATCACACTAACAAAAAATCGGAATCGGCCAAGAAAATTGCAATCGGTGCATCTCTATTAGAAACAGTAAAAATGGCATAATGGGGCACTTTAAAATGTTGGTATTGTCCCTAAGGAAAAAAACTTGTCTAGCGCTGATAAGTCCCCTTAAAACAGGCTTGAATCTCCTCCAGAGTTTTGCCTTTGGTCTCAGGGACAAAAATAGCAGTGAAGATGACATTGAGAGCACAGAGTCCAGAGAACATCCAGAATGTCCCTGCGCTGGTTATGGCATCCTAAAAAGAAACATTATTAATCCTGTATTAGACCTTTTTGTTAAACCTAGAAAGTTTCTGGGGAAAATACATGACCGTCAGCTCACCATGAGGTTCTGGAAGGTCTTGGTGACAATGAAAGCACAGGTCCAGTTGGTAAGCACACACAGAGCACTGCCCAATCCCCTCACTCGGGTAGGAAAAATCTCGGACATCACCAGCCAAGGAGTAGGACCCCAGCCAAGAGCAAAACCTGATTAACACATATTTATGATAGTCTACAGTCTATTTACTGACCCTTTTATTCACATTTCAATTATGACAAATCTTGGAATAGTTTTAGCATGTTAATCGATATGACAATGATAATGTATTTGGTCTTGGTGGAATAAATCTGCGAAATGTGCTGCTGCTATTGCTGCAGAGCAAGTACCGGCTTGCTACTGCCAATAAATGCAAAGGCACGCTGCTGTGAACATGTAAGATATGCTGCAGCTGCTGCATGAATAGGCATATATAAATCTGATAGCAGATCTAGACAGGTGGAGCTGGAGTGTTTTAGAGGGAACCAGCTTGCAGTGAACACTGAACCAGATTATTTAAATGTTGAACATTGGCTGCAGAATCAGCAGAGGCCAAAAAGCTTATGCCATGCGTGAAATTATGTGGTCAATCAGCCTGTGCCATTTACAGTTTCATGACTGAACTTGATATTTCACCAAAAATAGGAACTGGACAAAACCTCAAGTACAGCAACACAGTGAAAACTAGACATCACTGTATATTTTGTTTTTTCTTTAAGTCAGTCTGCATCTGTAAAATAATTGGTATCTGGATGGACATAAATTCTGATTACAACTATTATTTTATAGATCTTTATATTTGAACTAAATTGAGTTGGACAATGACACTATTGTCTTCTGTGGAGCTGCTTATAGCAGAATTGAAATCGTTTCATAATTAATGAACTTTTTCAACATTAACAGTTTTTGAACTGAACAGAAGCAACACTGAACTAAATTGAAATGACACTATTGTCTTCTGTACCCTTTTTTCCTGTTTATTACTGCAAAGCTGCTTTTAAACAATCTGTATTGTATAAAGTGCTAAATAAATAAATTTAACTTGAACACATACAGCAGGAAATCTTAGTACAGTTGCTAAATATTTCTTGTTCTATGGTAAGATTCAGTGAAATACATTTCATCTTACCTGCAATGAAAAGGCCCATGCTTCCCACAGCCAGCCAGGCCAGGTCTGTAGGAGGCTGCTCTGCCAGAGAACCCTGGGCGTCTAATAATACACTCGTCAGTGAGGAGTTATTATGCTTCACAGTCAACTTGAAATATACTCCAAACACTGCTTCACTAACACACATGGTGACACCTTGTGGAGGGGCACAAAATTAAGGACAATCCATTTACAGTTTTTTCCAAAAACAGTAGTGCAAATGGTAACACTTTACTTAAAGCCTTTATGTATAATACATTATAAAGGGTTATTAAAGGGTATAATGCGTTAAAATGATTCATAATGTGCTTTGTAATACATTATATCTTGTCGTAAATAATTGTAAACAAATTTAAAATGCATAGTGTAACAATGAATTGATAAGTGTTATAATGTTTCAACTGTGGTTACAATTATTCATTAGACTGTACAATGCATTATAAGGTGCAATACAAGGCATAATTAATGCATTAAAACTACTTTTATAATGCATTATACACAAAGGCTATAAGTAAAGTGTTACCGTGCAAATATATCAGTTTATTAATGATGTTGCTACCAGACAAGATGAGGAGAATTTTCCGCCCAGCCTTGTCCATGATAGCAGCAGCAATTGCAGTGAAGACCACCTGTGTGGCTGCAACAATAACAGTGGCCACATCGCTGCTCTGTGGTGGAAAATAAAGAACATTACAGTGTGCATTTAGCATAAAAAAAGCTGAATGAATGAACTTCATCAACAAAACTCACTTTGAAATGGGCCTGCTCGAAGATTGTCTCTGCGTAAAACATGATGGCATTAATGCCGGTTAATTGCTGGAGAAGCATCATCATAATGCCTATGCCTAAAGGCTTATAGACACCAGGGTCCTTTAGATCCGCCAGACTGAAGCTTTGCTCCTTTAATCAGTCACATGTCAAATTTAGTGACTTGTATACAGTTGTACACAGAATTTATTAATTAAATAAAAAAACCTTAAACCCTGGTTGGTAACACCCACATTTAATCATTCAATTCAGTTCCTGTTGGATACAATTTGAGATGGTTCACCCAAAAATCAAAATTCTGTCATCATTCACTCACCCTCATGGTGCTCCAAGACTTTCGCTCCTCTACGAAACACAAATCAAGATATTTTTTTTGAAACCTGAGAGATTTCAGTTTCTCCACTGAAAGTCCACACAACCAAAAAATTAAAGCTTTAAAAAGTTCATAAAGACTTATAAAGTTATAAGTCTTATAACTTATAAGATTTAATACAAGTATTCTGAAGAGACTTTTTATATTACGAATATATAATTTAAAAAAATTTTCAATAGTTTTTTTCCACATATAAACATGGTCCACAAGAACGAATAAAGTTTGTTCGTCAAGCAAGAATGGCTGCGCTTCCGTTTACCATATTTGAAGAGCTTTATATATGTGCATTGTTCAATGTTTATATATAAATAAAAGCCTAAATTAAACGTATTTGTCATATAAAGTGGTCATGTCTCTTGGATTATGCCACTCAAATCGTGGATTTTGAATCATTTTTTGTGGAATACTTTCATTGGAGGGATATAAATCATCATGAAAAATATATTAATTTGCGTTTCAAAAAAAGAATGAAAAGTCTAATGGATTTGGAACGACATGAAGCAATTCAGTAAGACATGAGTAAATGATGACAGAATTTTCATCTTTTTGGTGAACTGTTTCATCATTGAATATCCAGTTCACTCAAAAATGTTAAATTAGAAATTTCACATTGACTTTAACCTTGAACTGCAGATCAAAATGTAATACTAAAATTGAGAGCTTTGAACTTTGAGATGTGAAATGAGAAATTTGTGATGTCTAACTTCATTGTTGTAGGCCTCTTCTATTCTAGCACACTCCCACTCTGCCGGGGCATCAGGGCCCCTGAGGAACCGCAGGGCCTCCTCTGCCTCTTTCCTTTTCCCTTGGGAGAGCAGGAATCGTGGTGTCTCCGGCATGAAGCACATACACACCAGCATTATTGTGGGAGGGATAGAGGATGCAATTGCTAACCATCGCCAGTCCAGGAACAAACCTTGAAAAAAAAATTGCATTATTTAAAGTGATAGTTTGCCACAAAATGAATTCTGTTATCATTTACTCACCCTCATGGCATTGTATAAATACTACTATAAATTACTGGAGGTACTTTTAAGGTATACAGTATACTACTACTGATCACACAGAATGGGTCAGGTTTTCATACTCTTCATGTAAACACAGCCCAGATAGAGCAATGTACAATGCAGGCTCTGTGTATTTTTAAGAGGGACATTCCTCAGCTAAATTGACCTAGCCATTAATGCAATACTGAAAGTCTTTCATAAGGATTCTCGCCAGCACAAATTAGGGAGGCATTCACACAAATCTGATCTGATTTCAAAGAACAAATAAAGTACTGGAGTGCAGGGATGCACTGGAAAAGAGACAGTATACAGTATGTGTAAGATCTCACTGTAATTAAAGAAGGTTGAAATGTGTCCTCCGATTAAACATTAACAATCATCTCATACAGCTAACTGAGAGTAGAGCAGCTCTATTTACTCTCAAAGGGACTCAAGTGTCATAACTTGTGTCACAGTTCAGTCACAAGTTTAAAATGAGGGCTAATACCTGTTATATAGGCTCCCATAATGCCTATCACAACCATAAGTTGCACGCACGAGCCCATAGTTCCCCTAACACGCTCATGAGCCGTTTCAGAGATGTAGAGCTGCAGAAATGGAGAGCAAAGTCAAATGGATAACGTTCTGTTGAATTAAATTGCCAAAATTTGGTTAAAAACATGGTTCACAGAATTTCAATTGTTAACGACGGTCTGCAGTTCTACAATAACAACAATAATTTCTGAGAGCATTTTCCCCATTTTTTCCCCCCATAGGAGTTTTAAAAACTTTGTTGAAGGACTATAAGTCATGAAAGGAACCAAACCAACCAACTATGAAGTGAATAACAATGACAAAATTAGACTTGAAGCAAAAAAATTATTTGAAAATTGGTCAAAAGGTACAAGACTGTGAAATGAACAACTGTAGTGAGACAAAGAACCACATTACCACGAAGCACTGCGTATGACATAACCCAATTAAATGATGGAGAAATATAAAACGATTCATTTAAAGGTGTTGATTATATATAGAAACAATATTTATTTAAGCTTATTGCAAAATATACCTATGTATATACAAATATTTCAGGAGTTTAGGAGCATAAGGAGACTGACACTGTTATGTCATCTGCTGTGCTTCATGCAAGAAGGTGGACGCTAAAGAGCCCATGATTCTGATTGTGGGAGACTTCTTTGCAGAATCTTGTTTTTACCAGGAATTTTGCTGTTAAACATGAATATTTTAAAACAATTCAAACAATGCAGACTGATGGTTTCAACAAAAGCAAATACAACCTGACTGCTCACAGTAGGTCTTAAGGTTTAGCATTTATTGTTAAAAATCAATTCCTCTATAGAGAAAATCTGGGATTTTTACTTCCAGCAATACACTGGTAATACTTACAGGTACAACAAGAGAAGTCACTCCACTGGCTAGACCAGTGAGCACTCTGCCCACATATAACATCCAGTGGTTCTGAGCAGCGATAATGATGGTAAACCCACAGATGAAGGGTAATGCACAAAACATAAGGCTCAATTTTCGTCCAATCTTCTCGACAATCCATCCTCCAAGGAGACCCCCAAGAGCTGCACCAATGGTCACCACGGACTATAAGACAGAGAATCATAATGTTGTTCCGTTGACATCAGCATCTTTGCTAAACTTTTTTTAGCGGACAACTAACTTTGGATTTTGGTATTTAAACATCCTCCAACTCAGAAACTAATGGCATCAGACAGAGAATCATAATGTTGTTCCGTTGACATCAGCATCTTTGCTAAACTTTTAGCGGACAACTAACTTTGGATTTTGGTATTTAAACATCCTCCAACTCAGAAACTAATGGCATTGTAAGTTCTGAGGAACTAAAAATGATAAGCATTTACCTGAAAAAAAAGCAGGATCTAAAGCATTCACATACCCCAAACCAGGAAGCTTCCTCTGTGCTGAGCTGCAGTCGTGGGTCTTGGATTTTGCTGAGTTCAGGTATGGCAGGAGAGCTATAACCCAGGACAAACCCAAAACTCAGGGGTCCCAGAACTGCTGCGAATGTGGCAATATACAGCTTCCCATTCTTAACTTTACTGTCGAGCAAAAGTAGTTACACACAAATCAGCTATGGATAAGGTTAGCATTCGTGTTAAACAGGTTTTCCTTGAGTACAGGAACACTGTATGTTAAGTCATTGTCAACTCATTCTGTTGACAAAATGTAATGATTCTTCGTTGTGGATATACACCGTGTTCTTTGAAGCACCATGGAGTAGCATGTAATACCATCATAAGTTGCATAAAAGTGACCATAAATTCACACTTACTCCAGATAGGAGTCCTGCTCTGATCTGTCCTCGTCTGTCTGCTCATCGTTGACCAACAGTGGTCTGGTCTCCTCATACTCATCCATAGCGTCTCCTCTCACAAACGAGAATCAAGCACTTCATAGATAATCGCCACACACAAACTGTGCTGTTATGTCATACGTTACAACTGACAAAACATACATAAGCTCAGCCAGCGAAGTATCAAAGGCTTTGTTTATCAGCATCCCGAGGAAAAACGCTTTATTCACTTGTTGTCAGCTGACAGTAATACATACCTGCTGACCAAAGACGTTGCGATTTCAAAATAAAAGTCGGTTATTATTCCTTTGTGCTTGCATACAAGAATGCACACAAAATATTTATTGCCTATTATTTTTTTTAAACATTTGATCTAACATTGTGCTTTTAAATTCATTTTATAAAATTGTCACTTTGCACTAAATGTATTTTAAAAGATGTTTATTAAAAACACATTTCTACATACAGCCGTTGCTCTTCTTTTGCCATTTAACTGTTCCCATAGTTACTAAATGTTTTCAAAAGTGCTTTTAGTTTCAGGGTCTGCACTGTTTGTTGATTTGTTTTGGTTGTGGGAAATAAACGTGAGGACTCTGGAGGTTTTTCATTTTCTTTACGTGCTTTTATAGACTTAAACTTTTACTGATGCACATCTGTTGTCAATATGAATCCACCTGTTGGCTGTGCCGAGGTTCGTATTTTACATGTGTGCAACATTTCTTGCTCTGTGTGTGTGTGTGTGTGTGTGTGAGAGAGAGAGAGATTAGATGAAACAGTTTAGTACATATTCATGCAGTTGAAAATGTCCATGTGCTCTCAGAAGTAAGAATAATTCCTGGTCATGTCTTTCAAGCAAGCAGAACGAGGAAATAATAAGTATTCGAATATATTTATTTATACAAAAATCTGTATTTCTCATTTTCCAGAAAAAGAAACCGGATATGTATGGGGAGCGCATAATAAAAGAAAAGACAGAGAAACAGTAAGTGAACAGATGTTTATAAACAATACTACAGAGTCTAACTGAGAAGCATATTTACACATGTGCACATGTGTCTAGTTATGAAGCAGGTGTTGGTGCCATGTCACAGTCTCACTTTGACAAGGCTGTGTCCTGTTTCTCAAAGGCCATTCTACTCCAGCCACATCAGGTAAAGGCCAGGCAATGGATTGTATATGTACTCCATAATTATTTGGCTCTAAATATTCATCTTATTTAATATTCTCCCCACCTGCAGACTAAGTTTTATGTCCAACGAGCAGAAGCATATCTTCAGCTGTGTGACTTCCAATCTGCAGCACTAGATTACAAACATGCCTGCAGTCTGGATCCCCAAACTGAGGCCTACCCTCGACAACTTGCCTTCATCTACTACCTGCAGGTACAACAATTAATTTATTCACAGATGACAGAAACTAGATTATGAGCTTGAAATATTACAAATGGCATCGCCTTTGCTGTTTGTGTTTTGAAATGTATCTATTCATTAACACATTTATAAAACATTAAGTTTGCATTAGAATTATGACTGTTGTTTTTTTTCTTTTTGCCCTTTTGATCTTTACCCCTAATGCCCATTTTATTAATATTTATTTGCATAGTTGAAATGCAAATTTTCCCTGCAATAAAATGTGCATGAATTTATCACATATGGTCCTCTGCTGTTATTCATTGTTAATGACCACATATCTGTGTATGTTCTAACTGACCTTATAGGGCCAGTGTTGTTTTGATTTAGGGAAGTTTCTGGAGGCTCTGGAGTCTTTCACAAAAGCTGCAGAACTCAAACCCTCCTTTCGCCCATATCACATTAGAAGGTCAGTGCAGACTGTACCAGATATTTAAGTGCCCTTCAAAGAGATTTGAAGTCTACATGTGTCTGAACTACTAGCTAAACTAGCATCATGTTAACACCAAAATACCACTAGGTGGCGCTACATGCTCTCTCTTCACCTAACTATCATCACCAACTGTTGTTCACATTATTGAGTGCTGTTGCTTTTTTTTTTTATTTCCATTGTGTGTGTGCAGGATTTAACTAAATGCAACATATTATTCATATAATTCCCAAGTTATTACTGAATTAAAGCTAACTCAAAATGGATTTGGACAATCAAGCCACATTTTAAAATATGTGTATGTTTAAAGTAGCATTTATTTTTTTTAAGAAATATAGTTTAAAATATAGCTCAATGTCACTCACACTTTTCATGAAAAATAATTAAACAATTTAATTAAAGAACTACATTATTGAAAAAAATATTAAAACAATAGACATATTGTTCAAAATGAGCAAAAAAAGTATATTTGGACACACAAGCACATTCTATAAATAGCCAGAATTAGCGCCAGGCGATAAACAATATCATATCAAGATCACGATTAAAATGTATGTGGATAACGATGATACAAATCTGAAAAAGGCTGAAAAGTCGGTCTAAAAAGGGTCAAAATGACCCTCAACAGTCTGAAAGTGTTAAAAGATATTGGCTAGAAAAGTGCAGTTAGTCTTTTAGTTTTGTTGCTGATGACACTTGATTTGATATTTTGGATCCAATGCAATGCAATACAGGCATTTTTAAGTGTGACGTAAGTGTTAAAAAGTGTTCAAAAAGAGTTTTGGGCTACCGTGGAAACCATGAGATCATAATTTTCCATAATTGTTGTATATGTATTCATAGTTTGGCTTGTCTGACCGCTCTTGGCCGTTACTCTGACTGTCTTCGGTTGGTCAATAATTGGCTGGAGACGGACGGCCAGTCAGCAGACCTCTTCACTCTGAGAGCTCGCCTTCACCACCAGCTCAATCAGGTCAGACCATCATTCACAGCCTTCAGAAAAACATTTCCCTTCAAGTGACTGTAATAAACAGGTAAGAGGACTGCGTGTCTCCTCAGATGACTCTGTGCTATCATGACTTGAGGTCAGCACTCAGGCTGAAACCGTGCTGTCCAGAGGCACAGGCACTGCTGAAGAAGCTGAAGGAAGCAGCGGATGATTCCCATCAGGCAGCTGTTGATAAGGCATTGAAGGGAGAGCTTTCAGATGCACTGGGGAAAATTAACACCGCTCTGGAATATAACCCCAATAAAGCACAGTACTACCTCTTTAGGTAAGGGGCATTTACTGCATGCTGAAGAATTGGTCTTTTGTGACAGTGATATTATTCCATTTAATTTAGTATTATGATATGATATGCACACTTAATTTAGGTTTTATATGAATTTTCTGTTACAATTATTTATTTTTTTTGCTTTGCTTTTCTATTACCAGTCAAAAATGTAGACAGACCGATTATTTATATTACTATTTTACAGGGTTAGGGTTATTACTGTTTTCTATGAAATACGAAAAATGAATGACACAAATTAGTTTTTTTTTTACTGTATATTTATAGCTATTTAAGTAAAATAAGTTTCTTCAAAGTTTGCCTGCATGATAGTACTAGCATGATACATGTACACAAAATATTGTAGTATTATGGTACTGTGTTCACAAAAAAAATTTAATACCAGCACTAAATCAGCATAAACCAGCCTGGATCAGAAAGTAAATTCATAATATTAACATTGTTTGTATAATACCTTTCAGACATTATAGCACAAACAAGTGCATTACAGGCAATTACAAAAAGTGGATTACATTGATGATAATTAATAAATAGATAAAAGGGGCACAAGAAAGTTAAATTAAAATATACTTTTTGGATGGAAATCAGACCAGCAATAATTGATGAACTGGTCTTTTCAGCAGTGATATACTGTAGGACTATCTTGTTTGTACAGTATATGGGTTGTAAATGCTTTAATAAGAAGTAAATTCAAATCAATCAATCAATAAATTAAATAAAAAATGAACTACATATAGTGAAATAGACATATAATATAAATGGTATTAATGGGATACAGTGGGGAAAATATTTATTTGATCCCCTGCTAATTTTGTAAGTTTGCCCACTAACAAAGAAATGAAGGGTCTGTGATTTTTATGGTATGTTTTGGTCCGCTCCTCTTCAATGGCTGTGCGAAGTTGCTGGATATTGGCAGGAACTGGAACACGCGGTCGTATATGCCGATCCAGAGCATCCCAAACATGCTCAATGGGTGACATGTCCGGTCTGTATGCTGGCCATGCAAGAACTGGGATGTTTGCAGCTTCCAGGAATTGTGTACAGATCCTTGCAACATGGAGCCGTGCATTTTCATGCTGCAACATGAGGTGATGGTCGTGGATCATTGGCACAACAATGGGTATTGATTTGCATTTCAGTGAGTGAAATAAGTATTTGATCCCCTATCAACCAGCAAGAATTCTGGCTCTCATAGATTGGTTATGTGCCCATATTGAACACAGATTAGTCCTGTTACTTTAAGAAGTTACTCCTAATGTCAACTCGTTAGGTGTATGACACCTGTCCACACAATCTGTATCTTTCATTTCAACCTCTCCCACCACCATGGGCAAGACCAAAGAGCTGTCAAAGGATGTCAGAGACAAGACTGTAGATCTGCACAAGGCTGGAATGGGCTACAAGACCATCAGCAAGAAGCTTGGTGAGAAGGAGACAACTGTTGGTGCGAATATTCGGAAATGGAAGAAATACAAAACAACCATCAATCGGCCTCGGTCTGGAGCTCTGTGCAAGATCTTGCCTCATGGGGTAAGGATGATCATGTGAAAGGTGAGGGATCAGCCCTGAACTACACGGGAGGAGCTTGTTAATGATCTTAAGGCTGTTGGGACCACAGTCACCAAGCAAAACATTGGTAACACACTGCGCTGCAATGGACTGAAATACTGCAGCGTCCGCAAGACCCCCCTGCTCAAGAAGGCACATGTACAGGCCTGTTTAAAGTTTGCCAAAGAACATCTAAATGATTCAGAGAAGGCTTGGGAGAAAGTGCTGTGGTCAGATGAGACCAAAATTGAGCTCTTTGGCATGAACTTGACTCGCCGTGTTTGGAGGGAGAGAAATGCTGACTATGACCCCAAGAACACCATCCCTACAGTCAAGCAAGGAGGTGGAAACATTATGCTTTGGGGCTGTTTTTCTGTTAAGGGTACAGGACGACTTCACCGCATTGAGGGGCAAATGGACGGGGCCATGTACTGTAAAATCTTCAGCCAGAACACTGAAGATGTTCATGGATGGGTCTTCCAGCATGTCAATGACCCGAAACATACCACCAAGGCAACAAAGGAGTGGCTCAAGAAGAAGCACTGTCTGTCTCTATACGTTAAAATAAACCTACCATAAAAATTACAGACCTTTCATTTTTTTGTAAGTGGGCAAACTTACAAAATCAGCAGGGGATCAAATAAATATTTTCCCCACTGTACATTCATTCGTCATTTACTCACCCACCACTTGTTCCAAACCTTTATGAGTTTAATCTGCTGAACACAATAGAAGATATTTTGAGGAATGTTGGTAACCTTCCATTAAATTTTTTCCATACTGTGAAAATCAATGGCTACGTCAACGATTTGGATACCAGCATTCTTCAAAATATCTTCTTTTGTGTTCAACAGCTGAAAGAAATTCATACAGATTTGGAACAACTTGAGGCTAAGCAAATAAAGACAATTTTCATTTTTGGGTGAACTATCTCTATAAAATACACATATTTTCTGTCTGCTCATAGGGGGATTCTATATCGGCGCCTGAAAGACTTCACTGCTGCCATTGAGGACTTGATTCTTGCTGTTGAGTTCTGTGGGGTTGGAGAAGATCATCCTCAAGGAGGCATGCAGGACAATTCAGAGGATTTAGAGGAAGATGCTCAGACCCAACTCATACTCACATACAATGATTTTGCCATTCAGTGCTTCTCCCGGAATCTGTACGGTGAAGCCATCATGCTGCTGAACAAGGCCATAGAGAAACAGAGAGATGCAAATGAGCTGTTCATCAACAGAGGAGGTGTGGACTGAGAAATAAAGAGGTTAATGGGTGTTGGGCTGAAAGTGGCGTAAAGATGGTGATATTTCTTGTTGAATTAGAATTTCTTAAATGGCTTGGTTGTTTCACATCACTCAAAATAATGGAGCAGAATTTGTATTCTACAGAGAAAATCTGTCTTTTTTCCTCCAGATTGTTTTTTTAAGCAGTGTGAGTGGACATTTGCACTGGCTGACTATCAGCAAGCAGAGGAGATGGACCCTGACAACACGGATATCTGGCTACGGCTTGCTGTTATTCACAATACACTGGGTCTGCATGGCTATGAAGACAAGTAGGTTTAAACTATGTGGTTAAGTATGAAATTATAAACATATTTCTTTACCTTGTGCCTCTTGATATTATTTTAGAAATGTGTTTTGTTTCAGGAACTACCAGGAAGCAGCAGACAAGTTTTCTGTTGCTATAAGGTACAACCCTGGTGAAGTACATTACTATGAGAATCGAGCCAAAGCTTACAGCAAAGTGGCCAAAATGGAGGAGGCCAAGATGGATGCCATCAGAGTCCTTATCTTGGAGCCCACCAATGATCAGGCAAGTCTCTCTTTGTTACATTCCCAAACTACGGTAAATGTTCCTAATCAAATATGGATAAAATGTCTTAAGATTTAAGGCTTTTTGATGATGCCAAAACCCCCAAGTATGATAATCACCATGTGAGGAAAAATGGCTATAAATTGTTATGTACAGACCCATTTATAAATATTATAATCATAAAAAAGTTGTTTCCAAAAATTATTATTTTGGCTTCTAAATGTAATCAAAAAATGATTAAATATTATCTGGAGAACATTTAGAAATAATAGGTGAGAAATAGGCTTAGAAATAGAAAATGGCTTTTTAAAAAATAAAATCACAAATATTTTATGCGAAATATATGTATTTTTATCTAACATTTTCAAACTGGACTTGAAAATAATGACTTTAAGAATCGCAAGTGTATAGAACTTTATTTAGTTGTTTTAGATGGAAAAGGGCCATCTTTAAATGTAGTTTATCATTCCTAAATCTAATTTTAGGTGTTGCCTTTGCTGTCCAGTCTGCTCCCAGGATGCTCCTTGACAGATATTATGTCCTGTGCCACTGCACAGTCAGTCACAACCCAGCTGACGGCAAAGATTCAGGCTTTCAAACTAGCAGTCTCCAAGGTGTCAAGGTTTGTGAGCATGCTGATGAATAAACTCACTGTGGTTTAGTTTGATTGTAGAGATGCCTGGGTTCTCTTATCTTCAGAAGATTTTATGCTAGATTGTGTGAATGTAGGTTTATTGCTAGGAATCAGCTTTTAGTTTTAAGAGCTCCATTCCTTCTGCTAGAATTGGCAGGATGGCCCTTGCCAAGGAGGAGAGTCAGTCACAAACATCCTCACAGAAGTTACAGGCTGAAGATGGTTCAGAGGAGATGATGAAGCCATGCGTCACTCCAAGAGAGGTGCAATGCAAGCTAGTCAAGAGAAAACAGCAGGTAGACATGTGCCAGATCTACACACAAAATTGTTTGCTACTAGTGTTGTAAATACTGACCAATACAGTGATAGAGAGCCACATTACAACCCCATCTCATGAAAGTGCATATAAATACCACAAGTTTCTTTTTCTATTTGGCGTTATATTTATATAGGGGGAAGTTGTGAGAATGGTTAGAGAGTCGGACTCGTAACCCAAAGGTTGCAGGTTCGAGTCTCGTACCGGCAGGGATTGTAGGTGGGGGGAGTGAATGTACAGCGCTCTCTCCCACCTTCAATACCACGACTGAGGTGCCCTTGAGCAAGGCACCGAACCCCCAACTGCTCCCCGGGCGCCGCAGCATAAATGGCTGCCCACTGCTCCAGGTGTGTGTTCACGGTGTGTGTGTTCACTGCTGTGGGTGTGCGCTTTGGATGGGTTAAATGCAGAGCACTAATTCCAAGTATGGGTCACCATATGCGTATCATATACATGCCAAACACGTGCGTATCATATGCACGCCAAAGTCAATTTCTGCATATAAATAGCACACCAAATAGAAACCGAAAATCATGCTATTGATACGCATTTTAATGAGACCGGGCTCCAACATTATTTATCACCCACACTTCAGACATTATCATTGAAATTTTTGGAATCAGTAATATATTTTTATGTTTTTATTTCCCAAGGTAGTGTTTAGCTGTTTAAAATTGATAATGCAAATGATTAATGTTTGAAATTACTGTTTTATAATTTAATCTTTACCTGTGAAGGCAAAGCACCATTTTTCCAGTCTTCTTAGAAAAGCTATTACCTCATCCTGAAGAAATTATTTGAAAGTGCAAATTTAGTACTACAGAAACATTTTTTAAATAATCTTAGCACCGTTTGAAATGGCTGCACTTCTTAAAAGTGCGGAATTATTCACTACTGAAGTTCAAATTTGGTTTAAAAATGGACAAAAAAATATTTTCCATATAAACTTATATTGTTCATATTACATTCAAAACTAATTTGTCCAAAAAACAACTTTCGGTCCACTGTAAAAACGTGTGGAATAAATAACAAATTATTTGCTCCAGTTGTATTTCTTTCATTTTTTATGATATCATTCTCAGTTAAATGTGTGTGTTTTCTCGGAAAGGCTAAATCTTTTAACTTGTGGCATGAATCTCTTCTGTTTATGGTGTCAGTTGAATCAAGCTGTGAAAAGAGCCCTGCAGCAGAGGCAGCCCCTGCACTATGACGGGCCCCGTCTGGCCCTTCACCACCCTGTACGTGAAGAGCCTAGCACTCGGGAACGGCCGTATGTGTGGAGGAAATTTGGGGGCTTTGGGCTCAATTGTTGAAGGCTCATTGGTATGAATCAGTCTCAGCGATTCTGGTGACTGGGTAATCTGTAATTCCCTTAATACTTTGGGTTCTAGACTTATAGGGATATTTCAAACATGAATATTTTGTCATCATTTAGTGACTTTTTTTCTGAACCTGTATGGCTTTCTTTCTTCTGAGGAAAAACAAACAAAGACATTTTGACACTGGAGTCCAAACATTGGAGTCTGAACTATTTTTTTTAAGAGTTTTGCATACGGTTTTGAAACAAGATGAATATATGAATTATGTATTATATTTCCTTGAAGGTTAGAGATTGTTTTGGCATTATATTTGATTGAGTCAATTCCTTGCAATAATGCTGTGAGAGTTGTTTTGTTCATAGCAGCTGTTGCTGCTCAGAGGTCCTCAGCAGCTGGGGAAACAGCTGAGAAAGTGAGCCAGAAAAGAGAACAGTATAAAAACACCACTGGCAGCTGATCCCAGACTTTTATCACAGACGTTTACACTCCCTTGCTAATAGTGAAACACATGTTTTCAGCCCCTAGAGGAGACAGCCTGAGATTTTTGGGCATTGCAACAATAGAACAATCGGACGTCGTTTTCTGACATTTATTGTCCTTGTGCAAAAAGAAAACATACATGAAATAAAGACTTTCTGTAACTAACCATTTAGTCCAGTCTACGGTTATGTAGACTGCGAAGAAGGCATTTGCTCAGCTGTGTGGTGATTTATAATCTTCACTTGACTTACAGCTTATCTTTGTCGACGATTTGAAGTAGCACTCAGTTATTATCATCACATTAGACCTTAATCATTTTAGACGCCTTACTGATTTTTAACACCGATGACAGTGAGGGGGGGGGGGAGTAAAAAATAAATAAATGTACAAAAGTCGTGTAGTGTATTTCAGCCTACATTTCAGTTTAGTGTACAACCAGAACACATAGTGTGGCATTTTGTGTCCCAAAACAGACTTGACCTGACACTTCCAGTGTGACACATTCATTTAGTCATTTAGCAGACACTTTTATCCAAAGCGACTCACAAATGAGGACAATAAAAGCAGTCAAAACTAACAAAAGAGCAACAATATATAAGTGCAAATGACAAGTCTCGGTTAGCCTAACGCAGTACACGTAGCAAGGTGTATATATACATATACATATTATACACACACACACACACACTCACACACACAAAGAAAAACAAGTAGATAGAATAGAAAAAATAGAAAGCTATCGATTAATGTCTTGTGAAGCAAAAAGCTGCATGTTTGTAAGAAACAAATCCATCATGGCCTGATGGTGAGTAAATTTTCGTTTTTGGGTGAACCATTCCTTTAACTGCATCCTCATTATTTGATTGGACTGCCAAGAGTTAGACATTTTTACACAAAATGAGACTAGATGATGTTGACTGCACTACACAAGCTGAATTAAGCATACAATGCAGTGAGGTTATGAGACAGCAATGTAGCTTATT
>NW_015505272.1:67150-69347 GCF_001515645.1 Sinocyclocheilus grahami | reverse complement strand
AGTGTATTTCAGCCTACATTTCAGTTTAGTGTACAACCAGAACACATAGTGTGGCATTTTGTGTCCCAAAACAGACTTGACCTGACACTTCCAGTGTGACACATTCATTTAGTCATTTAGCAGACACTTTTATCCAAAGCGACTCACAAATGAGGACAATAAAAGCAGTCAAAACTAACAAAAGAGCAACAATATATAAGTGCAAATGACAAGTCTCGGTTAGCCTAACGCAGTACACGTAGCAAGGTGTATATATACATATACATATTATACACACACACACACACACTCACACACACAAAGAAAAACAAGTAGATAGAATAGAAAAAATAGAAAGCTATCGATTAATGTCTTGTGAAGCAAAAAGCTGCATGTTTGTAAGAAACAAATCCATCATGGCCTGATGGTGAGTAAATTTTCGTTTTTGGGTGAACCATTCCTTTAACTGCATCCTCATTATTTGATTGGACTGCCAAGAGTTAGACATTTTTACACAAAATGAGACTAGATGATGTTGACTGCACTACACAAGCTGAATTAAGCATACAATGCAGTGAGGTTATGAGACAGCAATGTAGCTTATTACTCTTTGAAATATATATATATCATAGCATAATGCATACCGTTTCACATGCTGTCTTTTTAAACAATTAGTATTTGAATCGGTATGCTTTCAAAAAGTTTGGTATAAATTGTGCATTAAACAGTATGCTAGTATTCCATGTCAAACTTAACCTAGGTTGAAGGTGGTTAAGCTAGCTATTAATTTTCAACTCTTATCAAGCATATCTAAAACCAGCCAATTAAGATGACTTAAAAATTTCAGGCGGGTGTTTTAGAACAGAGGTAGTTTTTTCTTGAAGAAGTTTACATGCTGTTACATGCAACAATACAAGTTTTGTTTATTTGTCATCATTTGTATGCATAAAGCAGATGAGCTCATGTTTGTTTCGAGGGCACTGTGAGGCCTCATGCCTCTAGAGGGCCTCGTCTGCTGTGTATACAACTAATTTTCATGATGTCAGTTTTATGAAAACTTTGTGCAGTAGTGTAGGTTTCATTCTTTCTCTAAACAATGAAACATTTGAACCTATAAATATTGCGGAATCACATATTGTGATGTCTTGATGACTAAGACATTTTTGCATGCATGCATATGTGCTTTATTACTTTATTGGGTTTACTGGAAATAAAATAGCTGAAAATCAGGTGGCGTGCTTCTGGATGAGCATGCTGAAAAAAGTGAAATGGCTGTGTCTATTTAAAGTGCATTTTTATATTAATCTAATCATGGTTTTGTTCAGTTCGTCCAAAAACATTAACACTTTTCTCTTGACACCAGAATGTTGATGTGCAGAGCACAGGCTAGCTAGCTTTACTGACTGCAGAAATGATTGTACTATATTTAATAGTGATTTTTTAGCCCATAGCAGAAAAGATGATGTATATTTTAAAAAGACATCACAATAAAAAAATAAGGTCTTTCGAAGAGAATATTCCCAACTTTATTTGTAAGTTAACTAAATTAAAGATTGACTAACAAAATGTTTTTTCCACCTCAATTTTATCTTTCCCCTGAAGTGCCTTGAAACACGCAGCATTATTCTATGTGGTGACGTAATTTCAACTGAAATAGGAAGAGAGGGTGGGACATATCGAGCAGCCCCGCCCCCCTTTTAAAATGGCCAATAGCGTTTAGTTTATATCTGCTCGGACCAGAGCAGTTCAGCTCAGTAAAGCCGTATTTGCCAGCCACAGTCTAATAGATTACCCCCTAGATTCAATATGAAACTCTTAGTAAATCAAAATAGTAGTCATAATCATGCTGAGGCTGTGTAGTTGTAAAAGTTTTTAATATATGCCGACTCGCGCATATGATCCGCTCCGTGCGATCGCGTCTCTGGACCAGGGCCAAAGTCCGGATCAGACTGTGTGCGCTGCCGCGGTTCGCGTGAAACAACGTGAAACCAGACCTCATTTGCACCAATCAAAAGCATATTTACACTGTCTGAATCGTTCCCGATCACATACATTGTGCACTTCGAGCCATTCACCGTACAGGAAATATACTGTGAACAAGCGACCGATCTTAGCTGCAGCTTCAGCGTCTATTTATAATGCAGGGGGCGGGCGCTTTGGATTCTGGAGTGCATTTGATTGGTCAGAAGATTTGATGAGAAGATGAAGTACGATGTGA